>NW_028274813.1:121433067-121584582 GCF_037043125.1 Eumetopias jubatus
GGGGGGCAGCTGCCTAGATGTCAGCACGGGGGCCAGCCAAGAGCTGCCCAGAGGCTGGGGCCCGAGGGGGAGCCGGGTGTTGACGAAACAGTCGGAAACGTTTATAGGTGAGCTGCTGTCACAAGTGGAGTTGTGCTGTCGGGCTAACGCAGCGAGAGCCCCCACCATGCGGGCGTTTGTTTTCGGGGGGGCGGCAGGACCACTAAGTGCGCAGATGCTGGAGACTGTGGGCAAGCCGCCAAAGTCCCAGCCTCCGTTTCCCTGTCCAGAAGATGGGGATGCTAAGAATCCGTCTCTTTGTGGCGGCGCGCAGACATCAGGCTACAGTAATGCACGTAACAGGATTGCCCATGTGCTGCGTATTAACTCCACCGCCTTTGTTACTGTCGAGGACGTCAAGAGCTGCTTCCGCTAATGTGCACACAGATCGTGGGCTTTCAAGAAGGCTTTCTATCTGACTTTCCCATCCTTTTTCAAACTTCTGTCCCCTTAGGAGTTGAAAGACCTCCGCAAACAAAGTGAAATCATACCTCAGCTCGTGTCAGAGTGTGAATACGTCTCTGAGAAGTTAGAGGTAAGGGTGGTGGGGGCGCATCCGTCTTGGCTCCGACCAGAAGGAATTCGGGTGCGATGCGTTTCTCTGGGGGGCGGCCCCCTCTCCCAGCTCCCCTGGTAAAGCAGAGTGAGGTTCTCGTCATGAGAAGCCAGCAGGACCTGCATGCCAGTTGCCGTCTCTGCCCCCCGGCTGCAGACGCAGCAGTGTTTCTGCTCTCTCCACCTTTGCCAAGGTGTCCTGTGCGTAGCCATAGTGCAGGGGCTGTGTCCCGCTCACAGAAGTCTCCACAGAGCCATAGGGCGGTGAGAAGCTGGCCGAAGGGAGGGCGGAGAGCGTAAGACCCGGAGTGAGGCCACCTTGCCACACCCCAGCCAGTGACCTTGAACACGACCTTGGGCAGCGCCCCCTCACTGGCCTCAGATTCCTGATCACAGCTTCTTTCACTTCCCCCTACTTCAGGAGTGCTCTATTCAGGTGTACGTCCCCAGTATTAGTCACTGGTTCCTGTATACCCAGAAAGTCAGGCGCTCACTGGATGTGGGGAGAACAGGCCTGCCCCTCGTTTACGGACTCACAGCCACTCTGAGCTTAGGAGGAGCTCGACCGGCTCCCTGGCCACACCGCCTGATCCTGGAGCCCGTCCTGCCTCACTGAAGCCAGGGAGGCCTCGGCCTCTCGGTGGAACCGGGGAAATAAGTCACTGCCCCGTTTGTCCCATTTCTCTCTCCCGGAATGGAACTCACATGTGGCCTCTGCAGACCCTTCTGGGACCAGGGCCGAAGATCCCTTGTGCTGGGCCTGCGGACTTTCTCTGCCGGGCGCTTTGTGAAGGGGCCCACTTGCCTCGGGCTCCCCCAGACAGGACCCGAGCTCTGCATTCCGTGTAGGGCCGTCCTTTAATCAGGCCCGAGGTGGGTCATGCACTCTGCCTGTTAGCACCTGCGCCCGGGAGCAGGCAGGAGAGCGGGGCGCACCGGCACACCCCACATTCTGCGCTGATGGCCCCGGTCACAGACTTGCGTGCTGGGGGCTTCGCAGGCCGGGGAGAGGGGACAGCTGGGCTGTTGCGGGTCTCGGCAGATGGGCCCCCTTGGCTCTGCTCCAGGCCCTCCTCCCGCTTGTGTTGCTTCAGGCGGCAGAGAGAGACAATCAGAACCTGGAGGAGAAGGTGCGTTCCCTCAAGACGGACATTGAGGAGAGTAAGTACCGTCAGCGCCACCTGAAGGTAGAGGTGAAGAGCTTCCTAGAGGTGCTGGACGGCAAGATCGACGACCTGCACGACTTCCGCCGCGGCCTCTCCAAGCTGGCGGCTGACAACTAGGGGCCGCGGGGGGTGGGGGGTGGGCTGCAGGGGGGGGGATGGAGCGGGGGCGGCCTCCTGTGGGCGTCGCTCCCCTCCGCGCGGGTGCGGTCGGTCGTGTTTGCGCACCGGTGGCGCCGTCCACCCTCACCTCCCCGCCTGGCCAGGCTGCGGACCCCGGGACGCCGCCGACTCAGGAACCCCGCGCCAGCTCCCCCTTACGCGTTTACGCAGTCAGGGCAGGGATGTTTGTATCTTTCTCAAGGGCTGTTGCAACCACACCAACCGGACAAAGCGTTTTCTAATCCAGATACAAACACCCTTTACACCTCCTTTTTCGTAAGAGCGGTCAGAGTATTTGAGCGTCCGCCGGGCACCAGTGTGGGGGTCCCGGGGCGGGGTGGGGGGGGGGACAGCTTCCCTCGCCGTCAGAACCAAGATGCTTTCAAGCGGTCTGAGTAGAGACTCGTCCAGAGAAAGAGAACAGGTCTCTGGTGGGCGCACGGGGATGGCCTGCATCCGCTCTGCCCGCTTCCTCCCACCTCCAGTTTGTAGGGTTGCCACAACGTTCCTTTCCTGGGCTTTCATTTCTGAGCAGGTTGCTGTGCTGTGGGGGCAGAGCGCAGTGAGGGTGCCTGGCACAAAGTAGGTGCTTAATAAATATTTGTTCAATTAAACTTACAGCACTTAGTGTTTTAATCAACCCCCCAGCAGAGTCCATTGGACCCTGTTGGACGGCCCATCATCTTGCTGTGCTGGACAGGAATTCGACTGACTGTGTGTGGTCAAGCTCTGGGTGGGCTCCAGGGGCCCCCGGGGCAGGACTGGGTGACTGGAGGCAGCAGGAGCTGGTCTGAGGCCGCTCATAGCCCATCCACGGCGCTCGGCCCCTGAGTGCCTTTGAACTGGGACCACCCTTCTTCTCTAGGGTGGGGATCTAGGAGAGGACCCTATGTTGGGACTGGACAACTAAGAAAGAAATCACACAGGCCCATGAGGGAGAGGCCACTCATACTGGCTGAGCCGTGGCCTTAGCACCTCTGGCCTCTCTCCGTGCCTGCTAAGGAAAGGACCAGAGCCATAAGGCTCTCCTCTCTTACTGAGTTTCTCAGTGGGGCCAGGGAAGGTCTGGGCACCCTGCATGTGGCAAGATGGTTTGAATCCCTGGCCACGGGCATCTCTAAATGCCTTTCGGGGTGGTGGAGGATTTGGTGCCTCCTTACCCCCCTTGCCTGCTTTGGGAACCACCAAGAGAACGTCTCCTTCTAGAAAGAGTTTCTAGAATTTCTCCCTGGGGAATTTGGATGAACAATAAAACAGCCTGAGGAGGCAGGTGGGACACACACAGATGTGGCCCGGGCCCTGGGATGAATCCTGCTATTGGGACCATGTCTCTGAGCAGAGAGCTCTTACTGGGATGAGGGAGGGAAGGTCAGTCGTCTGGAGCACCAAGGCACCTTGTGGCAGGGGCGGGGACGGGGGCACGGGGGTCCTGCAGGCTGAGGGGGGTGGCTCTGCTTGAGCATACTGGGCTCGTGGCAGACAAAGTGGAAAGCATGGGCAGCCCTCTTGGTGACTTGAGATAGGGTGCTGTTGGCCCGCCCTTTCCCCAGAACCCCCCGGATAGCTCTCAGGGCAATCGGGAGAGCAGAGAGCTGGGCTGGCCACGATTCGGCCCCATGGCCCAGCAGTGGCTCAAGGGGGTTCTTCTCAGGCCAGGTGAGACCACCTGTCCCTCAGCTGGGGCCTGGGGCTGCCTGGGAGCAGTGCCTCCTGGGATTCCAAGACCTCCGCTTGGGTCTTCTGATGCCTGCCACCCCTGTGTGTTGGGTGACTTATGGATCTGGAAGGAGCCTTCTTGACCGACTGGAGCACACTCAGGTGGCATACACAGAGGAAGGTAGAGCGGCCACAGCCGTTTGTGAGTTCCGCAGCTGGGGCACTGGGAAACATTGCAGAGGTAGTGCCATGACTGGTGGGCTGCCGTGTCCCTCTGTGGTCAGGACCCATGATCCCTGCTCACCCGTCCCTGGGGGGTTTGGCCAGCACCTTGCCAGGGGGTAGGATGCATGGTGTGGCGTCGGGTGTTGCAGCCCAGGAGCCAAGAGCAGGAGGGGCGCTCCTAAGGGAGGATGGGTTCAGCGGGGAAAGCACCATAGCTGTAGGAAAGCACTGGCCTTTCACTTCCTTCTGCTTTTCTCTGAAGATCTTAGTGCTTCTTCATGGACTTTGTTTAAAAAAAAAAAGAAAAATTGGCCCGGGGGCAAGCTGGAGGGTCTGTGAAGAGACTACCCCATCTGACAGCCCCTGGCACCGTGGGGGTGGGCTCCACAGAATGAAAATGACCCAGTGCGTTCATCCCGCTTTCCGCCTGAGCCAGTTTCATGCCCTCACTTACGGGGACCGCCAGCCGCACCGACGTCCTTCGGTTGTCCGCATCGACGCGAGCGTGGGCAGCACATCTGCCTGGCACTCGTGTACCCGCCGGCCAGGCCGTGCTGCTGGACCGGCTAGAGCCAGGACCGCTTCCTTGCCGGGTCATGTCTCCTGATGCTGACACGTCTGGGGCTGGCCGCCTGAACAGGGATTAGCTTTTTTCCTGCATCTGTGAAACTGGGGCCCAAAGGAGGTGAGGTGAACCGTGGAACCCCTTTATCATGATGGGCCTTACAAATAATGTTCCTTCTGGGGTGCCTGGGTGGCTCAGTCAATTAGGTGGCCGACTCTTGATTTCGGCTCAGGTCATGATCTCAGGGTCCTGGGATCGAGCCCCGCAGCGGGCTCCCCGTTTAGTAGGGAGTCTGCTTCTCCCTCTGCCTCTGCCCCTCCCCCTGCTCATGCGTGCTCACTGTCTCTCTCAAGTAAATAAATCTTTAAACATAATAATGTTCCTTCTAGGTAAAGACCCAGCTGGGTGCATCACAAAATTGAGAGGGATGAGGGGAGAATTCTCGCTAGTGCCCAGGGAATGTAACCCCCAAGTGACAGGTTGGGACAGTGTGGTCACGCCTTGAAGGGAGAGCGAGCCAGCATCCACAGAGACCGGGAGCTTGGGTGGCCCGTGAGTCCCACACGGTCCTGCGTGCTGTCACATTAGACTCAGGTGGGCGAGAGCATTGGGCAGAGTCATTCCCCACTTTGCAGACAGGAAGCAGAGACAGTGACATGCCCATCACCCAGCAGCCTCATGGGCTCCCCATCCGGCTCTTCCGGACTTCGGTCCGGGGTCATTCTGGGAGCCATGCCACTGCTCTCCCTTTGTGACCTTTGTGTGCCAAGATGAAAGTTCTCTGGGATCCTGTTGAGAGCACACTGCAGTTATATTATTTTAATATGTGTCCACAGCGGGTGGTGATTTATAAACGCGCGAACTAGAATTACATTACGGTCATTACAGACAGTAGGCTCCGTTTTTGAATGTCTCCAGCTTTGCAAGGACCTTTCTGAGAGTGTGTTGGTTAAAATGCTGTCCGTGCTCTGAGAGGCCAGATCCACGAAACACAACCGTTGCAAGTTCTTCGTTGATGGCTTGCTTTAGTGGCGGTTTGTCCAAAGACAAACTGAGATGGCAGAGTGGTAAGCCGAGTTCCGGCTGGGAGGTTGTCTGACCGCTGCCCACCCCCTGCCCAGACCGGAGCCAGCCCTGGGGAAAGAGCAGGCCAGCCCTGTGGTTAGAGCAGGTTGAGTGGGACCTGACTTGACCCCCAGGAGCACTGTCCAGGTGGGCAGTGGTCTCCAGCCTGCAGGCTCCCCGTGGACTTCTCCAGACTCGGGCAGCCCACGAGCTCCGCCTTGAGGATGGTGGTGCCCGACGGTCATGTACTGTATTTGGCATGAAGCATCGAGGCAGGGGTAGAACAGAATATAGTTCAGGTGCTCCCTGGAAACACTGCCGTCTGCCCATTCTAAAGGACTACTTCTCTCTAGAAGTTAGGGGCAATGTTGGATGAGAACCAGCCACCGGGCATGCCAGGGACCGTACTGGGGCCCCTCCCACGTCACCAGGTGCACGCTTAGAAGGAAAGCAGCCGTGAGGAGGCTTTAGCATAGGTGTTCAAAAGGGGCTGCCCTTTAAGATGGAGACAGCCATGCTCTCTGCTCATCACTGAAACTGGGTTGCTTGTGCCATTGGTCCTTCTAAAAGTTACGACTCTTTTATTTCCTTGAAATGCCACTAGATTTTTGAAGCGCTGACAATTTAAACTAGAAGCTTGCAAATCAATAAACTAGAAGCTTGCAAATCAATGTCCGTATATATTTTTAAATGATATGCATGGTTTAAAAGGAGCCTAATTCTGAGTACATGGTTTCTCCAAAAGAAACATGTTTGGGGGGTGGTGGGGGTGGCATCATGGAGAGGGAATCCTGTACAGAAATGTGTGTTCTTTACATGTCTTTTCCATACACCTGTCTCAAGGAGATGGGCTTTTCCTCTTTAAACACCAGTCAGGCAAGAAGGAGACTTTGGTAATAATTTGGCAACTGTATGGAATGTTCTAGTGAACTTAGGAGTGTGCGTGTGTGCACCTGTGTGTGTGTGTGTGTGTGTGTGTGTGTGTGTGTGTGTGTGTTGGAAAAAGTGGGAGAAACTATAAGGAACGGTTTTAAATAAAAAATATATATACCTAAGAGCAGTCTTTAATAATCCTGGTGGTGGTGCTATATGTTCTGGAATCTGTTTCTGAGGAGATAAGTTTGTGGGTCTTTTGTTTCGAGTGGAATTGTACAGTGCCCTACTCTTTTTGATGATGCAGAGCCTTGTGAAAAGTGGTCCCCCAGGCCACACAGACCCCTGGTGCACCTGGCAGGAGGCCGGACTGTGGGACATTTTGGCAGATGATTGACAGGTCTGATGATATACAGCTGTGGGGAATGTGTTACTGTTTTTACAGTTTTACTGTTTTTCCTTCATGCCTCTTGTACCGCTTTGAATATAAAGTCCTGACTTCAGATAAATTGTTGTAGCAATGTCCTGTGATATAATAGCCCATTAGGCATTTCTTATATCAAATGTAAGAGTTTAATGATTAGTGCAAGGTGGTCAAGTGGACTGTCCCAGGAGTTCTAGGATGTGTTTTTTTTTTCCCTTTTTGAATGCATTTTTAGTTCCTAAATAACTTACACATTTTTCAAAAAAAAAAACTACAGATGAGTGAAAAGAAAAAAATCACCTGCTATTAGACCATCTGATTATAACCACTGTTAACATTTTAATATATATTTTTTCAGACTCTTTCCTATGCATCTGTATTCATTTCATTACTTTTTCATGAAATACAATTATGTTACACATAACTGTTTTATAACTTTTTTCCCTTGTGACATTATATCATGATTGTATATCACTCAAGATGTGAATTCTACCATTTTTAACATCTGTATAGGTTGTCCTGTGGATACTTGGATGGTTCCCGATTTTTTATGGTCATGGTCAAGGATATGATGAAATCCTTTGTTCTAACATCTTTTTAAACTTTTCAGAAGATTTACTGACGATCACTTCTAAAATTGGACTTGCTAGGTCAGAAGTGTGGTGGGTAATGCACATGCTACTCCGTGGATGTCTCCTTCTGTCCTTCCTGGGCACACGGGAGACTCCGCTCCAGCCCTCTCATTTGAAGTTCTGCAGGGTCCCGTGACATTCGGGCCAATGAAACCAGAGCAGAAGAGACCTGAGAAACTCCCAGGCCGAGACTGTGAGATACCCATGACCCCGTTCTCCAGGCTTTTGCACGCTTGCCTCCGCATGGGGTGATGTCCCGGCCTGGGGGCTTCTGTCAGCTGGGGTCCTTGGGGGACGGCAGAAGAACCCCTTCTCCCCTCACGACACCCGCCCCCCTCCCCACCTGCACAGACACGGAGTGTGGGGTAAACAGTAAGCCTCAGACATCACGTCACTGGGATTTCAGGGTTAGTTTGTCACTGCAGTGTAACATGTCCTATTCTGACTAACAGAAAAGGGTACACATATTTTTAGGACTTTTAATATATATTGCCTCAAATTGCCTTCCAGCAAGATGATTCCCAATTATACTCCCACCAGCAATGTGTGAGAATGTACTACTCCGCCTTTAATCCTGGTGTTACCGTGGGGGCTGGGGGCTAGTTTTGGTATGCATTGTTTGATTCAAGTGTGACCCTCGCTAACAAAAATATTGACTGGACAATATTCTTTTGTAATTTACCTATTCATCTCCTCTGACCACTTTTCTCATAAGATGTGTAGCTGTCTCTTGTTTCTAAGAAGTTCTTCCTTTCCCCATAAATACCTTAAAAAAAATTATGTACCGCTTTTTAAAATGTTTAGACATTTAAACATCTTTTCTTCTTTTTATCCAAATCTATCTTTTCCTTCATGCCTGCTACCTTTGCTGGCTTATGAAGGTCTTTTGGATTCTAATTCCAGTATTGTATAAATAGTTCCCGGGATTTTATCCTTACACTTTGTTTCTCAGCAGTTAAATCTACGGTGAGCGGGGCTTGGGTGGAAGAGCCGACGGGGATTAAGAGCACACGTACCATGATGAGCACTGCGTGAGATGTAGGATTGTTTGACCACTCCATTGTACACCTGAAGCTAACATCACACTGTACTAATTATACCGGAATTTAAAAAATAAACAGGCCAATAAATAATAAAAATAAAATGAAAAAAATGTTAAATCTATGATCCATCTGGAATTTTTTTCTAAATTGGGAAATCTGTCCTTTCTCTACAGATGTGAAATTCCATTTTTACTGTATACCCAAGCCTTCTATATCATTAAGTGTGCTTCTGAGCTCTCTGTGGGGCATGCCCTGCCGCACTGTTCCACACTGTTAGCTGTCACACATTTAGACTACACGTCTCCATTAGTTAAACGTTTTCAAAAAAATCTTAGTACTTTTTGTATATTACGATTTCTAAAAGAAATTTGGGATCATTTTGTAATGTTTAGAAGAATTGGAAATTGGATCACGTAAAAATGTATAGCTTACTCCTGTAATTCTTCAGAGAGAAGTAACATCTTTATAATATTTCAACTTTGATTTCAGTAAATTTATAAAATATTAGGCTCCCCAGTATATTTTTTCTAGTAGCTGTGCTTCCTATTGTAAATGAGCTCTCTTGTTTATTGTGTTTTCCAACTGTTTATTGTTCATATAAAGCACTACTTTTCTTCTAAGTGAAAATTAGACTCACTGATTTTTATTTAAAGTATTATATAAGAGTTGAGTAAATGTACACGTTAGGGGAAAACATAGAGACTGAAAGGGCCCCATAATGAAAATCCCTCTGCCCTAAGATAGTCAACAGTTGGTGCGTATTCCTCACATTTGTTTTCCTAAAAATATTTTTCTCTTTTATCCTTCTGACCATATGCCACAGCTCCTCCAGTACTTGCATTTTTTATTTGGTAATAGATCTCGGGCGTCTTCCTGGGTCAGTACACGTCAATCTACCTCATTTTTAACTCTGCATAGAGAGCAGTGTGTGTGTAACTGATTTATTTAACATGGCAATTGGTTCATTTTGTAACTAGCCAATTACTGAGTTTTCTTTTCTTCTAATGGTTTTGTTGTTATTACTTCTTTTGCCTCTCTCAGGTAGACAGTGGTTCTGGGTGGTAATGATGATTTTACCTCCATATTTTTTTTACCTCCATATTTCTAATGATCTTATTTTACTTCCTTATCACAGTGGCCACTTTTGGAAGAATGTTAAGTAACACACATATAATTGTGCCAGTCTTGTACATTCTTTATATATGTATTTTTTACTTAGCAAGAATACTTCTAGTGTTTCTCTAAAAGTATAAATTTTACTCTTAGTGTAAGATATTCTTAATATTTCAATTTATATGTTAAAATGATGTCTTTCTAGTTTGCTGAAAGCTTTATCAGTAATAGATGTTAGAATTTTATTAAATTCCTTTTTTCACATCTGTCAAGATGATCAAATGCTTTTTATCATGGCCTAAGATGAATCATTTTCATAGACTTGCTAATGTCTAAGCCCTCTCTGCATTTCTAGAAAAACCTGGTTGAGTCACAGTATTCTTCTAATATAGATCTCCACTCAATGTTAACAGTGGTTATTTATGGGGGGTTAGTTTATGGTAGATTTTTATTTTGTGTTTTTATCTGTATTTTCTGATTTTTCCACAAGTCTCGTGTATTACTTGTATAATAAGAGCTTTAAAATAAGAAAAATATTCTGAATTTGGCTTGCTCATATCTTAGAATTTTTCATATGTTAAGATGGATCGTTGCGTAATTTTTTTGTCCCGCTTTGTCAGGTACTGGTGTTGGGTTTATGTTAACGTCTTTAAAAAAAAAAAAAAAAAAGACAAAAACTTGGGGAGCTCTTGCTCTCTTTTTTTCTATGCCCTGGAAACATAATAAATAATATATAGAATTTTTTGCTCCTTCAAGTTTCTATAATCTGTGTAAAACTGTCCAAGTCTAGTGCCTTTTTAGGAAATAATTCTTTGACACCTTTTTAAAATGTTTTCTAGGCTCATTGGTCTCTTCAAGCTTTCTTCCTGTTCTGTGAGTTTGGAGCCATTTAAGTTTATTAATAAAGATTCTGTGAAGATTTTCAGATTTGCCAGCGTAGAGTTTTCTCCTTTCTCATTCATAACGCTGTGTGCCTGTGCTTTCCCTTTATTCTGATTAGTTTTCCCAGAATTAGTCTATTTTATCAGTCTTTTCAAAGAACTTAAATCCTAATTTACTCTTTCACCGTTTTATGATTTTTTTGTTAGTTTTTAGTATTTCTTTAATTTTTTTTCACCTGCTCGAGGTGAATGCCATTTTAAGTTTTACTTATTTAATGATGGATGCAGTTACTAGCAATTGTAAGGCTGTGACTTCTCTTCTGAATACTTCTTTGTCCATATCCCTCAGATTTTTAAGTAGATTGATCTAAGTTATAAATAATTTGTAATTTCAGATTTAACTTCATTTTCACTGGAGAGTTATTTGAAATTATTTTTTAAAATTTCCAGATATTTTGATATTTGCTATTTTTTTAACATTTGTTACACATTTTGAGCTTAACTGCTTTGCTGTCAAAGAGGGTATGGCCTGTACACTTTCTGCATTTTGGAGCTTACCGCTAGCTTCTTGGGACCTAACAACTTGTCAATTTTAATAAATATTCCCAGGATATGCATTGCTACAACACCTAAAAAGAAAAAAAAAAGTATTCCCAGGAAACTGGAAAAGAAGATATATTCTCTGAAGGGAACAAAATTCAGTCTCTCTGTATTAATTTGACCTTATTAAGTATAATATGGACCATTAATTTTTACTTATTTGATCCATTAAAGACTAAGGAAAGTGTGTGAGTCTCCCACTACTGTTGAATTTCTGTCTGTTTCTCTTGTGTTTCTAATGGTTTTTGCTTTATGTGTTTTAGTATGGTGTTATTTGGCAAATTATCTTTTTATATTTAAGGCAAAAATATGTCCCTTTGAAGACTTGTATACCTTTGTGAATGTTACCTGATTTTGTTGTAACAGTTGTTTATGTAGAAATATATAGTTCAGTAAAATGTTTGTGTCTATTTTTAAGTCAACAAAAATCTTTCAGGATTTCAAAAATCTTTTGTGTCTTAAGGTATTTTGGAAGTTCTTGATCTCCCCAAGGGTAGGTTAACGTACTCTGGGGTCGCTTCCTGAGCCGAGGGAAGGATGGCGGTGTGGGTTGAGGTCCATGTGCTTTTGGTGGAACAGAATGAGAGTTTTTGAGTATGCCAACATTTCCAGTTCCTAATTTGAGGCAACCCCATGCTTGGGTATGCTTAGGGAACACCTGCCCTTCAGCTGGTGACATTTTGCCTTGATGGGGCCAATACCAGAGCTATTCTCAACCCAAGAGGCATGTTTCTTCTGCAGGTCTAACGTTCTAAGCAGAAGGCAGCAGAGTATATGCTTGTGTTCCTGGCTGTTGTGGGGAAAGTTAATCTCAGAGACTCGTTCTACGAGAAAAGATTTTTCCAGAGCCGTTTGAACAGATACTCACATGACAAAGTGCGTCAGGCAGAGAACCAACTCTTCCCAAACACATATAGGAGGTGTGAATCTCAACCCACAGCTCAGGAGTGGAAGAAATAAGACCTTCTCTCTTTACCCCTCATTCAAGTTAATTTCTGTTTTGAGTTCCCATTCTTCCGGGCCCATGCAATTTGGTCTTGGTCAATTCTGGGACCCCGTTCTCTGCAGTGTGAGTCTTCAGAGGTTCTGGGGGGGGCTTATGTATCTTTCAAGGTCTTGGGAGGAGAGGTCTAGTGCCTGCCAAGGTGTCCTCTGTTCCTGCCCCTGCCCTGCTCTGTCTCCCACTCCACTCCCTCTGTGTCCTGCTCGCGTGCTTGGGAGTACGAGAACTTCTCAGATGTTCCTGTGCTCCGGAGATCTCTCTGCGGCCGTCCTGTTTGACAGCAAAGGTTTCAGGTGGAGGGTGACTGAGCTTGAAGGGACTGCTGGATAGGCCAGCTGCGTTGGCGCAGGAGCTCACTGCAGAGTGAAAGTGGTTCTGTGGCCGCCAATGCCTGCTTGTTGGCTGCAGGCCCTCAGCCACCTTGTGGGTTAGCCTGTGACCCTGCCCGCTTCGAGAGCCACCTCCCCGAGGGGCCTCCTCACACATCGGGTCCTGCCTTTCCCTCTCCAGGGCATTTGGCCATGTTGACCTGGCCCTTGAAATAATCCTCCCAAGACTCTGAAGTTTTCCTTCCCAGTCCTGTCTTACCTCTGACTACCCCTCCACTCCTCTCCTGCTTTGGAGTGTTGGAGTCTCCAAGGATCCGGCCTGGGCCACCTTCCCTTGACACTCTGTCCCCCAACTGTCTCAGGACCTCCACGGTTGATTCCATCAGCAGCTGCCCGTGCCCCCAGCTTGGGTCTCAATGCCCCCCCCCCCCCGCAGTTCAGCTCCCATCCTCCGGTGCCGCCGCCCTCTCCCCCACGCTGGCCCATCTTTGCTGCCTGTGCAGTGACTCGTGATGTCGGGGTCCTCCCTCGGGCTGTCCAGTCTCTTCACCCCTGCCACACTCGGCAGATAGACCAACCCTGCCTGCTCCTGGCGTCCATTGTCCCGGAGCTCCTCCACCCTCTGGTTCCTCTTATGTGAAGCTGCCCGGAGGCCTCTTCCCAAGGCCGGACACCGCAGGTTCTAGCCGCGCCCCCCCAACTCCCACAAGGCCTCCCAGGGCCCCTCCCCACCTGCCCGGCCTTGCTGTTCTCCTGCTGCTCAACCTCCCCTGGATGGAACCCTTCCGCTCTGCCGGCCTGGGAACGCAAAGGTGAGATTCCCAGAGCTTCCACAGGTGTGCACCTCCAGGGGCGAGGTGAGACGGTATGTTCCGGTGCTAATGGAAGGCAGCTGATGGGGAGTCTGTGGGTCCCAGAACGGGGGGCCAGAGCACAGCCAGCTTCTCCGCAACTAGGGGACCCCAGGCCACTCGGAAGATCCTCAGACCTGTGAGACGTCAGGCTTCAGGGCCCCTGCCCTGGGAAGGAGCCCGCAGTGACCCTAAGTATGCCTGCCTCATGCTTCCCTCACCACAGCCCCAAGGTTGGGGTCTGCCTGGATGTGCCGGTGGCCTTCAAAGGGGGGGTCTGCAGACCAGATGCTTCGGGGCTACCTGGGGTTTCCAGGCCATCCCAGAAAAACTTCCCGGATTAGCACCTGCAGACTGGGCCTGGCCGTGTGCATTCTAGCAAGCTCCTTGTGCTGGACAGGACGGTGGCTCCCCAAAGCTGCCCACGTCCCAATTCCTGGAACCTGGGAATTCATGACCTTATGTGGCAGCAGGAACCTTGCAGCTGGGACTCAGGTTACAGAACTCCAGGTGGGGAGATGATCCTGGATTATCTGGGGGGGGGGGGTCCCAGTCTAATCACATGAGTTCTTCAACACAGAGCACTTTCCTGGCTGGGGTCAGAAAGAGACACGATGGTGGAAGGAGAGCCCGAGAGATGAGTGACTGCTGGCTTCGGAGAGAAACGAAGACCCCCGCCAGTGAACGCAGGTGGCCTCTAGAAACGGGAAGAGGCAGGGAAACGGCCTCTCCTCTCGAGCCTCCGGAAAGGACCACGGCCCCGCTGACACCCTGAGGTCAGCGCCGTGGGGCCCGCGTGGACTTGGGACCTACAGAACGGTAAGACCATCCGTGTGAAGTCTCCGGGTTTGTGGCGGTTTGTTACGGCCGCAGCAGAAAACCAATACACTCCTCCCGTGAGTTTACGTGGTTAAGAATCGCGAGGCTCTGCTGTGTAAGTTCAGTCGCCTACGCGGTTTCGTGTGGGTGGTCGTGAACGGAAGACCCCTCGATCCTAGCACCAGCTACCGCGTGCTTGAGCCCCCTGCTCAGAGTCTGGAGAGGGAGCGAACGAACGCGTGAACAGGTAAGCCCGATTGGCTCAGCTCCTCTTTTTTCCCCTGCAGGACACCCCCAAGGATGCTGCCCGTGTGGACTGCTATCGTGGACCAGCCTTGGCCAGAGGGCCCATCCCAGGTAGAAAACACGGCCTCGGTGGGCTGCGCTTGTGGGCCAGGGCTGCGGGTGGGGAGGCAGCGTGAGTGGTGTCAGGGACGAGGCGCCGTGGCCCGAGGGGAGGGCCAGGGAGACCCATGGGGCTGACACTGAAGGATGGGTGTGCCTTTGCCGGGACGTGGAGGCAGGGGGCATCCCAGGCACTTGGGCTTCAGCTGGGGCAACTTGGTGCCGAGTACAAACTGCGGGAGGGGCACGGCTGCCCCGGGGACAGCAGCGAGGTCCCTGAGGACTCGAGGACTCGGTCCCCCGGTCCCCTGCGGGCCGCTGAGGGGCTGGGGAGCTGGGAAGGCGGGTGGAGAGTGACGGGGGCGCAGGGAGAGCAGGCTGGGCGGTTGGAAGTTGGGCAGTGGGAGGGGACGCTCGTCCCTGAGGCCAGAGTCTGGGCTGAATTCAACGCTTGGCTGGAAGCAGGGGGCGAAGGGGGAAATGAGGGGGAGGAGGCTCCAGAGAAGGGGCACACAGAGCATAGTCTGGTGAGGAGGTTTAACTGGGAGAACTCTCTGGAAAAGGATCCTATTTCCAAGGGCTTCTTGTCTTTGGCAGCCCTTACAAAGCAAATTCTGAGAATTATCCATGCTTGGGTAAGTCTCAAGATACTGAAATTACAATGATTAAAATAAAAACAATACCAAACTGCAGAGTAAGTGTAGGGAAGTCCAACAAAGCTTTGGCTCTGCCATTTTTTTAAATACCAGGTTCTTTCCACAGAAACGTGCTAAGCCTGGCCTGTGTGTGCTGGGGCAGGAGGCCTGAGGCTTTGCCCCGGGTTCGGGGCTGAGGGCCAGCGGGTGGCTGGCGGCCGGTGTCCCTGTGCGGCGCCCCCGGGGGCCCGTGCGGGAGCCGTGTGGCGGCAGCGGGGGCAGCGGACCCTGGGCTCCGGGTGCAGAGCGCACGTGTTCACGCACTGGAGCTGGGTTCGGGTTGGCCCCCCTTGAGGTCGGGGAAGGCAGGACACGGGGCAGACCTGCGGGCGACCTGACAGCGGCCACACGAGGTCGAGGCTGCAGCTGCCGAAGAAGGTGCCCAGTCCCTCCCAGCTGAGGCCCCTCAGGCCTGACTCTGTGAGGAGGGAGTTAGTTAAGAAGAATCTGGAAGCGGGAAGGGTTTTGATAAATAACTTTTCTTTGGAAACAGAGGAAGGTCAGTGCACCTCGTTCTGTGGAGACCCAGGACGGCCAGGGCAAGGGTGAGCTTCTGAGGTTAGTGGGGACACTCCGGACGGTCCGAGGAACGAGCGGACTGCCTTGTGCTGACCCCTTCCCCTTCCTGAATTCAACACAAAGCAAGGAGGAAAGGCCCCAACACGAGACTTCGGTTCCTGAGGGAAACATTACTCCCTCACCCTTAGTAACTGCTTAAACAAATGTCTGAAACCTCATTAAAAACTTTAAACCACCCCTGCCCCCCGCCAGGCAGGGACAGCTGTGTTCGCGTATTAACGTTTCCTGTCCTCATGAGTGACGCTGACGCATTATAAATAGTTCTTTATTATGAGTTTATATAGCGCTTGATACATAAAATATATTTTATTTAAAATAGTTAAACTATTTCCGGCTATAAGCAGCTTATTCTGCTTCTCGCTAAAATCGTGTTCACACTCCGACGGGAGGGGCCGCTACTGCATACAAACAGGAAGACCCGGTCGGTGGCGGAACGGCACCACTCAGCATAGTGCTAGCAACTTCTTTTCGGAATAAGGGGATGATTCTAGATAATCCTTGGTGAAACATCACTGCTACTCTCTTACGCCAGCAGTACAGCGGGTTCCTAGATCCCAACTCCAGTTTGGCGTGTGGAAGTCACCACCCCTCGACCTCCTGCCCTGATGGCAAGAGCCACGGCCTTCCAGAAAAGTTGCACACCTCACGCCGAGCCCTGCTCGGCTCTCGGGCTGTCCCGTGGCTGACAGCCCCGTTCACAGGCTTTTCAAGCCCAGGTCTCGGCCTGCGGCACCTCATTCAAGCGCAGGGAGCCCGCGGCGGTGGAGAGGGCTCAGCGGTCCCACTCGTCTTCGGGGCCCGGCTCCTCGCCGTCCTCGTCCTCCGAGTCGGCGGACACTCTCTTGATTCTTTGGAGTGCCGCCTTGATACTTCCCTCCAGGTCGCTGGTCGGCTTGCTGCTGGCGCTCAGGCCGAGGCCAGAGCGCACCTTCTTCAGCTGGACCCCCCGCCGTATGGCAGCCAGAAGCTGCTCGTCGAAGGTGGCGTGGGGAGGGGTCAGAGCGGGCGCGTCCACCCGCCGCAGAGGGCTAGTGCCATCCCTTAGGGAGGCCAGCACTTCGTCCATGGACCCTGAAACGGAGCAGACAGAGCAGGGACGATCAGGAAACCATACCGTCTCCGCCCCAGAGGCCAGGACGTTCGGTCACACACCAGTCAATAACGCCACTTGAGCACATCAGCGTTCCATTACACAGGTGCTTCGGTTACCGGCCAGGAAGGTCGGTTGACCCTGTGGCCGCAGGGTCATCACTCCTGCCTCCCCCTGGCCGCCCCGTCCTCGAAGCCGCGGCGGCTCAGAGGCACGGTCACGCACACCTGTCCTCGCAACGGCTGCTTTTCAAGACACGGAGCTTATCTTTGTGTGATCCCGAAGCCTGGGGGAATGCCTGGGCTACAGATAATCTGACCCAGTGAGTGGGACAGCAGCGCACAGGTTCTGGAAATTGTATCTCCTCCGGTTTGCTTCCTACTCTAAGAAAATCTTTTCCTCCCGTGCACCCGCCGTGTTTCTCTGACTTCACTCTTGGGTGTGTCAGTGGTGACTCGTTCTGTGACAGTGACAGGAGGAGGTTTGCACACAGAGGCTGAAAGAAAGCTCATCCATGACAGTGAGCCTGGAGGCGGCGGCGCTGGGACCTCTCTGCACGCACCGCCTTCATTCCACCCACGGGAGTTACCTGAGCCAACGCGCAGCTCCTACCTGGGAGCGTGAGAAATGCTGGCAAAACACAAATGAGATCAGAGTCTCAAGGCCTTGGTGAGGAGAAGCCATTTTTACTCAGGCACCTTGAGACCCCCGAGGGGGTAAAATCCGTGACCGCCTGCTGGAGACGGGGTGGGGCTGTGGCCCCTAATGTAGAGTCTGGTGGTGGCGGGGGGCGGGGGGGGTGACCTGCAGGAGGAGTTGTTTCTGGTTTGGGATGAGAAGCCAGGCTAGGACTGACAAAATACTATTTCACTTTAGATTTAAATCCACAATAGTTTCCTTCCAGGAGTAAGAAGACAGAGTGTCACACTCTGGGGCATTTTCAGGGGGCTAACTCACATCTTCTGATTCTTTGCGGTGAAATGAGGCGCTGTGCATGTGCTGAGTAGGGCCTCCCGACACCGCGTGTGCGTTAGCCCTGAGCTGGGATGAGCGCCGCCCAGAGGTCTGCCCACACCCAAACTGCAGGCCGAGGCGTGCGTGCTCTTGCTCTTCCTTCACACTGTGTTGTTGCAAACCCCGTGCAGATGGGCCGGTTGATCTACATGTAAGAGTGTGGACATTTTCATTTGTACCTGCTTCTGGGTACGGGAGACTGTGAATTCAGAATCACTGGAACCACAGTTTGGAACGGTTCTGTTTATATGGCTCACATTGCCTACGGCAGCAGCCTTGCCCATCCTAGGTGGAGGGGCTCGGACACAGTCTTTGTAACAAATGTACACAGAATTCTTCTGGGATTTATCTGACCCCTCCCCTGCTGCCCAAAGCAGCAGGCTCTGAGTCTGGGCAGAAGGATTTAAGCCAGTCTCCCCAAGAGTCAATGTATCAGCCATAATTAGAACTACAAGTCAGAGTGACAGCCCTGTTCAACAAAGAATATTCATTCATGTGTATTCAGTGTATTGTACTTGCAAAGGCAAAATGGGGTCTGCTGGTTTTTTTGATCACTTCATTTTAGAAAGATCTTCCAAAATATGGTTTCTCAGTCCACCAGTCTGTCAGAACAGCCTTCTGTATTCTAATGTTCCTCGACAATAATTCCCAACCAATATTCAGCTTAAGATGCAACAATTAAATTCTGTAAATGACTCAGAGATGCAACAGTAGGCTTAAGCAATACTGAGAAAAATTCCAGTGGCAGAAATCAAATGCATACTCGTGTCTTAAGAACCTGAAATGGGGGATTCTTTAACAGCGACCCCAAGTCATGGGACCATTAAGTGTATGGAGATCGTTTCCTCCAGATGAGTTAGGGATAGCGGTTAGCAGACTCAGATTCAGGCTGTGCTAACTTTGCAATGAGAGAGCGATAACTTAAGGCAGCCTATGCTGGAGAACTGTAAGACTATAGAGAATTCTGCAAAAGATTTTGATTTGAAGGTGACTGCTCCTACAGCGAGAATGCTCCAGCCAGCCACTCGAGAACTGAGCGGGCAAAGAACCCCAGCAGTTACCTGGGCCTGCGAAACCAGCTGAGGAATAACGCGCTCTTCCAGCGGACGGCTCGGACGATTCGCACACCAGGGGACGTGGCTCATCGGCTGTTAGTAGCGTCCTCAAGTGTAAGTTCTGGTGATTTGTGGACGGAGAAAAAGAAAAGGGCAGAGCAGGGAGGGGCAGTGGGGGAGGGGGCAGGGGAGGGGGCGGGGGTGGGGGAGGGGGAGGCGGCGGTGACAGCTCCTCGCTGGATCTGCAGTGTGTTTGGTCACCAACAGCAACAGAGCTCTGGACAGTATTTCCAGAGCCATGTGGTTCCTCGGGGGTTTGCGCATTACTGACTTCAGAGAGGGGCACGCTTCGGGCCTCCCCAGAGGACAGATGGCTTCTGGCGGCCAGCGGAGAGGTCTGCGGGGAAGGCCCACGTGGCAGGCGTGGAGCTGCAGGTTCTGAGCAAGGGGTCTTTAGTACAGACCCACCTGGACATCTCTGAAAAGGAAACACTGCTGTGAGAAACTTGCCACAGTGCAAACTGTCAGAATGCGGAAACATGCTGTACGTAAACGCCAACCCATCTCTGCATGGATGGTTCTCATTTGCAACGTGGCTCCTTCTCACTCTGGACAGCAGCCCTTGCTACTAAATCAATTTCTAAGGAATAAGTATTCCTTTGATATATAATGCTTCCTCTGCAATAAAATAAATACATGAAAGTATATGCATATATGAAAACATTCATAGTTTTAGTACAAAAATAAGACTCGAAATAACAATAGGAAGTTAGCTGAGAAAATGATGGTGAATCTATTTAAAATATTAGACAGCAGCGAAAAATCAAACAGTACACAAAGTTGATGAAACATTCTTAAAAAATACAGATGATACAGTGTTACATTTATAACCCTGTAAAACAACAGCTGTATGAAAAATTCCCCCAGAGTGGACCTCAAAGTGACAGGTGTAACATGTCTCTTATTTTTAGGTTTAGAGTAGATTTTGTAATTTAAAAATGTAAATTTATTTTTTTAAATTTTATTTATTCGAGAGATCTAGAGAGCACAGCAGGGGGAGCGACAGAGGGAGAAACAGGTTCCCCGCTGAGCAGAGAGCCCAACGCAGGGATCCCAGCACCCCAGGATCATGACCTGAGCTGAAGGCAGACACTTAACTGACTGAGCCACACAGGTGCCCCTAAAAATATAAATTTAAAACATTCTGGTCTCTCGGGTATTATTTTGATAAAGAAAAACATAACCTTACCAAAAAAAAAGAACCTTGAGTGGTGGGAGGGTGGTCCCTAATGAAGGCATTAACTAGCCAATGAAACACATAAAATGTAAATACTATGTAGCCATTAGAATGAACTAGATTTATAATATATAAACATGAACACATTTCAAAAATGTAATTTAAGGTGGAAAAAAACTGGCAGAGACTGTATGTAATGTGATAACACTAATGTAAACTTAGTAGTAATATACCAAAGGTGTAATTCATGATAAAGAGTCAGGCATACCTCATCTTACTGTACTTTGCTTTATTTTACTTTGCAAATATTGCATTTTTTTTAATAAATTGAAGGTATGTGGCAACCCTGTGTCAGACAAGTCTGTCGGGGCCATTTTTCCAACAGCATTTGCTCACTTCATGTCTCTGTATCACATTTTGGCAATTCTTGCAATATTTCACATGTTTTCATCATTACGTTTGTTATGGTGATATGTGATCAGTGATCTTTGATGTTACTATTACATTTGTTTTGGGAGGGGCGCCTGGGTGGCTCAGTTGGTTAAGCGTCTGCCTTAGGCTCAGGTCGTGATCTTAGGGTCCTGGGATGGAGTCCCGCATCGGGCTCCCTGCTCAGCGGGGAGTCTGCTTCTCCCTCTCCACAGCTTGTGCTCTCGTGCTCTCTCCAAATAAATACAATCTTTAACAATGAACAACTGTTTTGGGGCCCCCAAACTGTGCCCATGTAAGACAGTCAACTTCATCATTGTCTTATTCTAGGAAACGGCCCCAGCCCACCTTCAGTGGCCACCACCCTGAGCCGCCAACAGCCAGTGACATGGGGGCAAGACCCTCCACCAGCAGAAAGACTACCACTAGCTGAAGGCTCAGACGATTGCATTTTGAGCAGTGAAGTATTTTTAAATGACGGTATGTACATTTTTTGTAGACATCGTGCTATTGCACACTTAACAGATGACAGTATAGTATAAACATCACTTTTATATGCACTAGGACACCAAAAACTTCACTTGCCTCGCTTTCCTGGGGTGGTCTGACCCCTGCACAGTCTCCCACCCACGTTTTTCTAAGTCTTCCCACAGCAAACAGGAAAGCGCTGGCAGCAAGACCCAGACCTCACCAATGCAGTCGCTAGTCAGTAGTGACTATGTGACATAGACAGAACTCCAGGCCAGACTCCAGGGGTCGTCCAACCATCCTGATGGCAGGGATGCCCAACCCCCCAGGACCCCTTCCTCGGCATCCCTGCGGCTGCAAGTCGCTGTGACTCTGGCCTGTTGAGTTCTGCCTTAGGTTGCTGAGAAGTCTGTCTCCCCAGGGCTCACCCAAGACAAATTCAGCCCTTGACCTCCTAGCAGCCCCTCAGATATTTAAAAACAACCTGTCTGGGCTCAACAAGTATCACGTATCACATGATTCACTTCCGGTCTTCTGCTCCTACTTCCTTCCTTCCAAATGTGGTCAAATTGGCTTTGTCCCCTTTGAGGGTGGCGCTTCTTGGCAAACACGGGACCCCCTCGTTCTCCAGGAGCTGCTTCTGTTTGTGCATCTTACAAATGCACAGGCTTTCCTGCAGCTTCACCACAAGTGACCGGTGGAAGGCTGAAGGAAACTAAATGCTCAAGCTTCTTTCCCCTGCGTTGAGACCCCACGCACTCTGCATCCCTGTCCACCACCCTCTGGAGAAGGATACACCTCCAAGGACCAAAAAAACCTGCACTTTAGACGAATGTGAGGTCAGTGGGTTTGATATTTTCACTCCCTGTTCCAGTCTGTTGAGAGCGTAGGTGGCCTGGTTCTGTCACCCTCCATCAGTCTATGCCTCCCATCTCCACGTGTGAAAAGTGGTCACTGATCAGCCAGTTCGAGGCTAAAGAGCCGGCCTTGCACCCCCAGATCCGTCCTCCATCCCGACTGCACTCCATTCACCAGCACCCTCCAGTAAGAGCTGACCGACTGGTTGTCCTACACACAGTCGCTTGGTTTTCATCTGGTTTTTACATGGCATCCCTCCTACTCGGTCTTCCCACTTCCAGAGGTGGGGTCTGGGCATTCGTGACTTTCAGAAGCTCCCCAGCTGATTCTGATGTGCTGCCCGGGCAGGAGAAGGCATATAAGCTTAAGCTAAGTGTAGCCGTTCGGGGCCGCAGGGTTAAGAAGTAAACGAGAACGAATGTACATGTTAGCACCGGGCCGGTATACAGTAGGTATTCATTAATGATCAGAGTAGTAAGCACATCAGAAAGCAAGCTGCAGTCAGTGTGTCCTGATTTATCACTCCAGTGGTCCCCAGTGGTCCCCTTTCTTGTTGGAATCACGGCACACCTTCAGTACCTTATTCGAGAATTTTGTCTGGGCGCAGGTGAGCTCTCCCTTTGGGGGCAGCTACAGACTTGGGTCTTTGTGAAGGTGTGTGTTGTAGGTGTGTGATGAAAACAATTTATGTGTCAGCCTTTTATATTAAACCATGTTTAACATTGTTTTTAAATAAGTAGCTATTTACTTTCTTTTTAAACCTATTCAACTTTTCACAGGGCACTTAACCATACTGTGTCACTGTGCTCTCAACTGCATTTGAGAGAATTCTTTGTTACAAGGAAGGAAAAAGCGAGCTAAAGTTGAGGCCAGTTTAACTGTTCCCAATTTTTCTGGCTGGGCAACACCACGGCGGGCAGAGTCAGCACCACTGGGGCAGGAGGGGAGAGCAAGAACCCTGGTGCACAGCAGTGTCAAAAACTTAATATTCTAAGATTTTTGGGCACCTGGGTGGCTCAGTCGGTTAAGCGTCTGCCTTCGGCTCAGGTCGTGATCTCAGGGTCCTGGGATCAAGCCCCACGACTGGCTCCCTGCTCAGCGGGGGCCGCTCCACCCTCTCCCTCTGCCCCTCCCTCCAATTGTGCGTGTGCACTCACTCGCTCGCTCTCAAATAAATAAAATCTTTTTAAAAATATTCTCATATTTTTGTTTTTTATTCCTACACTAAAAATAATGGCGTTTGGGGAACATTTTGTGTTCCAAATGATCTGTTCATAATACTTGACACTCTTCTCCCAGCATGGGTGATCTTCATTTATTTCTCCAGAAAATGCAGGTGAGGTGACTATTTCTAGAACTTACCTCTTTAAATGCTCTCAACCGCTGGAGTGTTTTTTTGCGTTCCTGGTTTATCCATTCTCTCTTCTTTTGCTCCTCTTCTTTCATTTTGTCTCTTTTCTATATTTAAAGAATCATATGTTTGTACATTTCTCAAAGTAGAAGTCTTGAGAAAGAAAGGGTCTGTGACCTGACGCTGGCCCCCCAACTTAGCCCGACTCCCGCACCCCCTCCCCAGGCTGCAGGCTCCCCAGGATCAAGCGTGCCCCCATCCAGGGCAGAGGAGTTCCACTGTCCAGATTTAAGCCAGTGTGTCACGTGATGCAAACATAAGACATGTTCTTTTCAACCACTTACCACCTGGATACTATGATGCTGATGAAAATGTTTCCTACTTTCTTCAGCCAACTGCAGTCGGAGCCGATGATTCTCTTTGCACTGATCCTGGGAGAACAAGACAAGTCACCTGCACGTTGTCAGTGTTACCGTGGGCTCTAGCAGAGCAGTTCAGCAGAAGGAGGCACTGTGTGCTGTCGTGTGAGGCATTCATTCTCAGGAGTTTCTGGCGTGGCTCCAGGGTTCTGCCTCCCCTCAGTCACGGGGCCCGTGCTGACAGGCTATTTATGGGGATCGACGGCACCCAGTGGTAAGGACCACAGCTGATTCAGTGCCGTGAAAAATGGAAAAGCGAAGCCCCCAAGTGGAAATGAGGGGACACACAGGCATCCCCTGTGCTGAAATGGCATGTGTCCTAGGAACCTGTTTCCATGTGATTGTTTTAAACACATCTCCCCATAATATTACAACAGTAATTACATTTCCGAACATACCTATACAACCATATCCAACCCACAAATACCTAGAAAATTATATTAAAAACTGTATTTTAGGGTGCCTGGGTGGCTCAGTCGTTTAGTGTCTGCCTTCGGCTCAGGTCATGATCCCAGGGTCCTGGGATCGAGCCCCACATCAGGCTCCCTGCTCCGCGGGGAGTCTGCTTCTCCCTCTCCCACTCCCCCTGCTTGTGTTCCCTCTCTTGCTGTGTCTCTCTCTGTCAAAAAAGAAATAAAAATCTTAAAAAAAAAAAAAACTATATTTTAACTGTGCTGAATCATTCTTGGTATATTATCTTTTATGTAATCATGGAGTTTTTAAAAATTAAGAAAAAATCACTCCCAAATATAAGGATTGATATGAGTTGAATATTCTTTTTTTAGATTTAAAAAAAATTTTTAAGCCCTCTCTACACCCAACATGGGCCTCAAACTCACAACACCAAGATCAAGAGTTGCACGCTCCACTGACTGAGCCAGCCAGGCGCCTCGTTATTTCTAATATTCTATAATCAATAATTTACAATAGAATAAATTTTGGAATGTACTATAGCTGATTATTAGAAGTTTCTACCTACCATGATCTTTAAAATACGTGTGTATGTAACAGGCATTCGACAAAACAGTTGCTGAATGGATTAATCAAAATCTAGAGATTATGGTAAATGCTTAGACCCCAAAAGAAACAGAATCCTTTTTTAAAAAATGTAAATATATTTGTAGCCACTGATAGCCATATAAACACACAAGAAATTAATCACCGTATTGGTAGAAAGCCTGCCTTTCAATACTTTATTTTCCATAGGAGTTGTCCTGGATGGGGAAGGAAGGAGAGAGGCCGGCCCGCCCGCCCGCCTACCTGTCTGCTCCTGAGGCGGGCTCTCCGGGCGCAGACCCTGCCCCGCTGGGACTCCAGACGCTGGTACCGCCGGCTCAGCTCTCTCACCTGCACGCCCCTGTCCCCCGGCAGCCCTGGCACGCCATCCAGGGCTCCCAGCTCCTCTGGACTTTCACATGGGTCGTAGTAGACAACTTCCTCCTCTTTATCTAGAAACATATTGATGACGTTTTTAAAGCATCGTTGGGTATAAAAAAAAAACACATAAAAATACTTTAAATGTAAAAAAGTAAAGATGACTTGTAACCATTCCACCCAGGGAGAGCCACTATTAATGTGTGTGTACACGTACACGCAGCTACACACACACAGAGCCACACACATCAATAACACAGTACTAAGAAGACATTTTCCATGTGATGGAAATAGAATTTTAATGGCAACACAGTATTCTTTAATTTGAGCATTCTGCATTGTTAGAATATTCCAGGGTTCCATTATTATCAATTTCACGGTGATGAACATCTGAACATAAAATCTGCGTACATTTTTTTTTTTTTTAAGATTTTCATTTATTTGACAGAGACACAGCGAGAGAGGGAACACAAACAGAGGGAGGGGTAGAGGGAGAAGCAGACCCCCACCAAGCAGGGATGCGGGGCTCGATCCCAGGACTCTGGGACGATGACCTGAGCCGAAGGCAGACGCTTAACGACTGAGCCACCCAGGCGCCCCCTCTGCGTACATTTTTATTACTTCTTTAGAAGATGATGAATGTCAGGGCTCTTGATAATCAGCATTCCAGTGGCCCTCCAGAAAGGCAACCTACATTCTACCAACAGTGTGGCATTAAGATGCCTTAAAGATACTAAATCTTGATTACATATTTTTAAAAATACATGCTGCTTGTAACACATCCCAGCCCTACAGAACTGAATTAAAATAGAAAGTGAAATTTTCTTCTTCCTTTCCCAAACCTTTGGAATCCCATTCCTGGAGGAAAACATTATGAACAATTTTGCATGCATCTTCCCAGATTAACTTTTTAAATAGGATTTTCCCCTAAATATGTAAAATACTTATAACCTGAAGTTACTGTAAAGTTTTTTGAATACCTAGGATTAAATTAAATGTTTTGATTCAGTATGAAGAAAATCATTATGCTTGGAGAAACCTGAAGGGGGAAAAAAAGCCTTGAGTCAAAGGATACCATGTTCTTGGATGGGAAGACTTAAAATTGCAAAGATGACTCCCCAATTAATCTCTAATTTTAAGCATAATCCCAATAAAAATTCCAAGGAGTTCTGGTTTTTTGGGGGGTTTGTTTTGTTTTTTGGTGTTTTTTTTTTTTTTGGTTTGGAACTTGCCAAAATGATTCTAAAGTTCGTCTGGAAGAATACAGGAGTGAGAAGAGTCAGAAAACCTCAGGAAAAGCAGAGTACTGAGGGAGGTGCTTGTTGTCCAGACACTCAAATGTACATCCAAGGACAGTGATAAGAACATATGGGACCAGCACCGGAAGCCACTCACGAACTAGCGAAAAGAAAAGAATAATGCATAATTAGATAAAAATAAATGTAATAATTCTGGATATGAGACAGGAAGCCAGTCAAAGCACTTGGGGAAAATGTTTTCAAAATCAGTGACTGGGACTACCTAGCAATTTGGGGGGTAGGTTAGATTCCTACCTCACATCAAAATTAATTTAACCTGGATTAAAGAGCTAAGTGTTTGGTGTTTTTTTTTTTAATCACAAACATACTAAAAACATCAGTAAAATATTGATAAGTTTGGGGATGAGGAGCCCTTTGCCAGGTGTAACAACAAACACAGAAAGCAGATAGGACTTCCTAAAAATGAAGTATTTCTGCAAGGCAAGAAAAAGCAAATGACGGGGAGAAATTCTTTGCAACCCAGGACAGATAATAAGAGTAATAGCCTTAGTATGGAAAGGGAACGTTCCAAAGAAAAATGGGCAAAGACCACGGACAGACAGTTAATAAAAGAAATATAGACGGCCAGTAAACATGCAAAATCGTGCCTGCCATGCTTGTGATTAAATACATGAAAAGTACAAGATGTCATTGTTTTCAATCAAGTAGGCAAGAACTTAAAAGAATGGCATAAGTGTGGGGAAACAGCTATTTTCATCATCTGCCGTGACTTTTTGCACAACCTCAGTCTAGAAGGCCGTTATGTGGTACGGAATTTGGAAATCAGAAGATAACAGAGGTGAGGAAAAAACGTGCATTGGATGATTATTGTAGTGTTAGCAGGTATGTGTCAACATGCAAAGTCTGCACTGTCCCTGACCCAACGATTCCACCTTTGGAAATTTATTCCAAGTAAATAATCTTGGGCGCCTGGGTGGCTCAGTCGGTTAAGTGTCTGCCTCCAGCTCAGGTCATGATCCCAGGGTCCTGGGATCAGGCTTCCTGCTCGGCGGGGAGTCTGCTTCTCCCTCTCCCTCTGCCTGCTACTCCCCTTGCTTGTGCTCTTTCTCACGCTCTCTCTCAAATAAATAAATAAAATTAAAAAAAAAAATCTCTCCTACACGCAAGGGTGTGTAAAGGAAGGTTCTTCACCACACTGTCATTTGCAATAGTGAAAGACTCGAAATCATGGTATATCTGTATAATCGAATACTGTGAAGCCATTAAAATGTCTGATGTTTTTCTTACTTAAACGGAAAGGTGGTTATTATGTATTAAATGAGGTTACTAGACAGGATATAGAGTTTTGGTTTAAAAATTGGTATTTACTTAATGTGCATCAGTATACAAACGAGGCTCCCCAGCACACTGTTCTCCCTCCATATCTGTAGGTGATGGAACTGGGAATAACCGTTTTCCTCTCTTTGTTTTGCTGTATGTTTAACTATGAATATATCACTGGAATAACAAAAATGCTAAAAGGAAACTTTAGGAAATTTCAGTAGATGTTTTAGCCAACTTAGAAGAATAACGTGGCCTCTATCTCCTTGGAGGTGTGATTTAGACATTTTAACGTATACATTTAAATATAAATCTTACCTTTTATAAGCCTTTTAATTGAGTCCAACTGCGTTATAAGTAGTATTTCTTCGTATTTTAATATCTCGAATTTAACCTCATACAGCTCTAACTGGACTTCATAATATTGTATTTCTAATTCATCTACAACATCTATATTTTTTTCTTGTTCTGGAAGATCTTCCATCTTGTTTTCATGAAAAAAATAAGAGCAAGTTAAAGTAAGTAGCACACTTTGGACAATTTTCTATTCTCTGCTTAGGACCAAATAGAAAGAGACAGAAAAGAAGCATTTTGCCATTTTAAGTAACAAAACAAAAATGCCTTATTCAACGCTTGTTACATATACTTTAACTTACCCTTGAAACATCTGAAAACATTTAGGTTTAGAGAAAAATCAATGCCAGTGAGGCATTTGCAGTGTTTCCTGCTTCAAACTCGTAACATTACAGGAAGAAATTTAAGTGGCTGTGATCCTAGGATGAAGGACCTTTGTATTACTCTCGAGTTGTGCTGAAACACTGCTTGATTAAGTGTATTACCCACTTCAGTACTGAGCTCAGTGTTATTACCAGGAACATTTTATAAGAGAATGTTTCAAAAGCATCTTGACCAAAAGGAAGCTTTATGGCCAACCTTCCACAGTCTAAATTCTCAGCTAGTAAAAGATGTTGGAATGAGTAAAGCAAGAAAGGTCTGTTAACTGTGCTTGGAAAGAAAGGTGCTACCTACAGATGTAGGGTTTTCCCTCCCTCCCTCCCTCCCTCCCTCCCTTTCTTCTCTCTTTCTCTCTCTCTCCCTCTCGTGTGTGTGTGTGTGTGTGTGTGTGTGCACATGCATGTGCGTGAGTTGGGGGGTAGGAAGCAGAGGGAGAAGGAATCTTAAGCAGGCTCCACGACCAGCGTGGACTGAGATCACAAACTGAGCCAAAATCAAGAATCAGACACTCAACCAACTGAGCCACCCATGTGCCCTAAAAGTGTGTGTGTGTTTTTTTTTTTATCCAAGTTTCATTTATCTTTGTCTTACCTTTCTCTGAATTTCAGCTCTTTTGTGATTTAAACACAACTCTCTGGCTCTCGTGAGCTGCAGAGTCTCTCGGGCTAACATCAGCTTGAGTTTTTCTAACCTGGGAGTTGCTGTGGCCCAGGCAGCCTGGCCAAATCTCTTCTTGTCCTGTTCCATTTGTTTCTGCATTCCTGTTGGATTGTAATTAATAAAATAAAACATACTTACAACTCATTGAAAAGGGAAAAAATTTATCCCGAGCTAATTATTTGTTTACTGCCTTCCACGTTACTTGCAAAACATCCTTTCTAAAAGAAAAACTTTTATTTTAATGATTTTTTATTGTCGCAAAAAAACTACATGGACATCAGTATAAAAATTTTAGATACTTTGGGGAACCTGGCTGGCTCAGTCGGTGGAGCGTGGGAAACTTGATCTTGGGGTTGTGAGTTCGAGCCCCACGTTGGGTGTAGAGAATACTTAAAATCTTTACAAAAAATTTTAGATACTTCATTTAAAAAAATAATCATGAATCTCATCTACTTGAGGCGATGTTTCTTACATTTTGGTGCATATACATTGAGACTGTTTCTACGTCAAGCTAGACAGAGAGTTTGAACCAAAAACAAAAGATAAACAAAAAACCCCGTAAGGGGCACCTGGGTGGCCCAGTTGGTTGAGTGTCTGCCTTCAGCTCGGGTCACGATCCCGGGGTCCTGGGTATCGAGTTCCATGTTGTACTCCCTGCTCAGCAGGGAGTGTGCTTCTCCCTCTGCCCCTCTCCCTGCTTGTGCTCTTGCTCAAATAGATGAATAAAATCTTAAAAAAAAAAACCCACAAGATCATCATTCTTCTTTGTAGCTTATTTATTTCACTTAATGTATTGTGGAACTCTCACCATTTATAAAAACAGATACAGAGAATCACACTTCATAGCCACATGATGTTTCACTTTATGAATGGAACCTAACTGACAGACATTAGGTTTCCTGTTTGGGGTCATCATCTACCATGACTTACTTACTCCATCAGACAGAAGTCCTTCGCTGGCCCCACTCACCCCTGCCTGTCTGCGGCATTCTCTCACACCCCGTGCCCCTTCCCCTTCTGTCTCCAGCCCCCACGCCTTCTTTAAGTTCCTCACACTCACCAAGCTCCCTCCAGCCATGGAACTTGGCGAGTGCCGTTTCTTCTGCCTGGGACACTCTTCCCTCACTTTGATGCTCTCTCAACTCCCACTGACCCTTCAGAGATCGGGCAGGCGCCACTTCCCAGAGGCCTTCACTAACCTAGCGAAGGAGCCTCAGGCCTCTCGGTGGCTCTCAGAGCCCCCTACTTCTCTTCTCCATGTGGCCGGCTGCTACTGCCATCTTTCATGTGTTTGAAGGAATACATAAGATCTCTCTCCCCTCACGAGACCGTACAGTGTCTGTCAATGCTTATCCTCACACTGAATCCTCAGCTCCTAGGAAACACAGTGCCTCGTGGTCAAGAGGCACTCAAATGTTTGTTGTATAAAATGAAAATAACGCACATCTTAGTATAGAATTTTAATTTGTTACCTGCTAATGCTTTTACTGTTTCTTTAAAATAATTCACTGTAATGTCCTGAATAGAGACTATAGCTTCTTCAGCCTGTCTGGTCCATTCTTTGGCTTCCTTCTGCAAGGCAACTATCCTCTTAGGACCCAAATCATCCTCATCCAAGGATTTCTACAAAAGAAGGGAAAATTGTATTAGTAAGAGAGAACAGTAATGCAGAGCCACAGGAAATTGAAAGGAAATTGGTTACATGGATTATTTCAACTACTTTTATTTTTAAGATTTTATTTATTTGAGAGACAGAGAGGAGAGAGCACGAGAGGGGAAAGGGTCAGAGAGAGAAGCAGACTCCCTGCTGAGCAGGGAGCCTGATGCAGGACTTGATCCCGGGACTCCAGGATCATGACCTGAGCCGAAGGCAGCTGACTAACTGACTGAGCCACCCAGGCACACCTCAACTACTTTTATTACTACTCCTCAGTTAATTAAATTTCATTCATTCAGCAATTCCTTACTGAGTATGAATGAGGCTCTAAGCTACGCACCACCTGGAAGACAAAGGAATACTCTGGGGCATGAAGAAAAATAAAAATCTACTTTTACTTTGCATTACTAGAATAACATTTTCTAGACAGGAATGCTCTCAAGTTATGTTTCTCTATTAATACATAATTGTTTAGGGGCACCTGGCTGGCTCAGCTGGTGGAGTGTGAGACTCTTGATCTTGGGGTTGTGAGTTCAAGCCCCATGTTGGGTGTAGAGATTATGTTAAAAATATAAAAATTTAGGGCGCCTGGGTGGCTCAGTTGGTTAAGCGACTGCCTTCAGCTCAGGTCATGATCCTGGAGTCCCGGGATCGAGTCCCACATCGGGCTCCCTGCTCAGCAGGGAGTCTGCTTCTCCCTCTGACCCTCTTCCCTCTCACGCTCTCTATCTCTCATTCTCTCTCTCAAATAAAATCTTTAAAAAATATATATATAAAAATTTAGAAAAAACCCGCAATTGTTTAAATGACACCCGTGCCATTGAACGTTTAGCACAGGGCCTGGTACACGGCATTCAAGGGTTAGCTGTTGCTAGTTTCTTTTAGGCATGTGGCAGGAAACTTTTTCAATACAATAATTCTTCTCTGAAGGGCAAAAATAATACAATAACCTAAAAGATAGTAAAATCTATACATATAATTACAACATATGCTAGTAGTCATTTAGCATCCAATTCTTCTACAAAGCTATTAATATAAGAAATACCTACAGGTTAGCCATCAGGAAAATGTAAATCAAACCTATAGGATGCCACTTCACACCCACTAGGATGGCTAAAACCAAAAAGACAATAACAAGTGTTGACAATAATGTGGACAAACAGGAACCCTCATTTACTGCTGGTAGGAACGTAAAATGGCACGTTTGCACTGGAAAACAGTCTGACAGTTCTTTGGAAGGGCTACATATAGTTATCATATGACCCAGCAATTCCGCTACTAGGTATATATCCAAGAGAAATGAAAACATATGTCCACACAGAAACTTGTACACAGATGTTCACAGCAGCATTATTCCTAATAATCAGAAAGTGAAAACAACCTAAATGTCCATGAAACAACCCAAATGTCCATCAGCTGCTAAGTGGTTAAGTAAAATGTGCGATATCCATATAGTGAATACTGTAAGACCATAGAAAGGAAGGAAGTTGTGGTACATGCTACAGCATGGAGGGACCCTGAAAACATTATGCGACATGAAAAGAGCCAGACACAAAGGGCCACATCTTGTATGATCCCATACAAGATGAAATGCTCAGAAGCAGAAAGTAGACTGGTGGTCGCCTAGGGTCGGAGGGGGAATGGGGAGTGACTGCTAATGGGCATGGGGTTTCTTTTGGGGGTGATGAAAACGTTCTGGAGCTAGAGAGTGGTGATAGTTGCTCAAATGAATATACTAAAAACCACTGAATTGTACACCTTAAACAAGTGAATGGCATGGTCTGTGAATTATATCTCAGTGAAGCTGTTAAAGAAAAAAATATATATAGGAAGAAAAGACTATCCAAATAATAAACTTTCAGAATAACGAGCAGAACAACTTTCTCTGGAAATTTAAGTGGCAAACAGGACACAATTTCTACAGTAGGATAGCTTGGCAGGGGCCATGAGTACATGTGTGGAAGGCTGGCCCAGTGCAGGGGGGCAGAGATCTCTCTCATGTCTTCTGATTCCAGCTGGTTGAGACCCAGGGAAAGCTATTTAACCTCTCTGGGCTCTAGGTTCCTTTGTAACACTGACAGGAGAATGCCTACTCTAACTAGGGTCACTGGGTTATTCCATAGCTCAAGGAAATAAGAGCGATGGCAACATTTACTAAAGCTTAAATTACTGAATTATGATCCAGGGCCTTGCTATTTATATTTTCATCCTGTTTCTTAGAAATCTGCATATGTCCTTAGAGGCTGAAGATAGGCTAAAGTAAATAAGCATCACATCAAAAACAAGTCATCAGCAAAGAACGTGTTTAACCCTTGAAAAGCTGCAGAAATCTTGATGTATTCAGATGCCCAATGTAAAATGCCTTCATTTTAAAATGAGTTTTTAAAAATAAATTCAGTATATATATCCTACCATCTAAACAGAAGGATGAACCCAAGGTGCAAACAGACCAAATCTTAAATGGGACTAAAGAAATAATATGTGACAAATAAATTTGATAAAATAAAAAATATAAAGAAAACATACCAAAATACCAAGCTTACATAAAGTTGCAACTTCTCTCATATCCCTAAATGGCTTCAGCAGATACTGGAAGAACATAGTTGCCCCAGTAACTAATTCCTGGTATGCTTCATCTTCCTCTCGATAAACATTCATTAGTGCTACCATGGTGTGGGCTTTATCGTGCCCCTGAAGAACCTAGAAGACAGAATGTAAGTAGAGCTCAAGTAAGGACAGATTTATAAGATCATACCAAACAAATAAAACTAAAGAAACTTTAATGCCCTAAACTTTAATATTTAAAATACTGATTAAATTTAAAAATGCTATTGTCCTCCAACCAAGAGGCTCAGTAAAACAAGAATGGTTAAATTAAATCATGCTATATCCATGGTAGAATGTTATTGCTGTAATCATTCAATGGTGTGACACCCCTAACAAACTCCTTTTATAAAGCCATTGTAATTTATAAAGCTCATTCTATATGCAGCTTAAGACGATGTAATTAAGATTTTGAAATGTGGCTGAATTCTTCTCCCACACCCCCCCTCTCCTTCCTCAAAAGAATGCACAGAAAAATCATCCAGATTAAGAAGGGCCTACAATGAGAATGAGCAAGCTAGAAGACATGTCCAGGGTGTTAGAGCACTAAAGCTTGGCCACCCGTCGTAAATTGTGGATACACACGCCGTATTTTTTCTCCCAAACCCTTCTGTGAACTTGCGTTCCCCCTCCCCTTAAATTCTGTAAGTTTATCACTCAAAGAATGAATTGTTCGGCGTCCCCCATGACCTCTTTTAAGCTTAAAATTGCACTCCTGTTGCTATTCCAAATCGATAAATAAAGCTCCACCCCGTCGGCTTTCCATCTGACCGAGTCTGCGTTACCTTTCCAAACCTGTCTCCTAGAGGCCCCTTCATCTTCTAAAGCAGTGGTCGCCACTGTTCCCGTCCCCGCATGCGCAGAACCGGGACGTGTTTACATCTAGTCTGTGGTGGTGTTTCCCACCTGTATTACAGCTGTTTCCGGTTCTGCTTTCGCTATTCTCCCGCAAATCCTGTTAGGACAGCCGGCTCTGCCAGCGTCTTCAGAGAACGGGGTCGGGGGCAGGCTCCAGACGGAGAAGGCACGCCGACCCGCCTGAGCACGCCCCCCCGCTCCGTCCCCAGCTCCCCCACAGGTGACAGGCACCTGTGCACCTGCGCGCGCCCTGCCCTGTCCACGCCCACCGTCGCCCGGCCGGCCGGCAGCCGGGCTCTCGGAAACACTGCACACCCACCCACCCACCTAGCGCCCGCACCATTGCGGCGGCCCGGGCCCGGCCAGGCGGAAGGGGGCCGGCGCGTACCTGGCGCAGCCGCGCGCCCGCCGCGGTCCACCGCGCGCGCAGGGCCCTCTCCCGGAAGTCGCGCAGGCTCTCGCAGTCGGGCGCGCCGCCGTCGGCGGGGAAGAGCGCGTCGCGCACCGCTGCGCCGCCGCAGCCGCTCGCAGCGTCGCCCAGGTAGCGCTCCAGGCGCCCGCACAGCTCCTGCAGCGCCGCGTCCCCGAGGCCCGTGCGCGCCGGCCACACCAGCGCCCACAGCCCGAGCCCCAGGCCCCAGGCCCCGCCGGCGCGTGCGTCCAGCTCCGGCGGCAGCGGCGGGAAGCAGCTCTCCAGCGGCGGCCACAGCGCCGCCAGCTGCCGGTGAGCGCCGCGGAGCCCGGCGGCAGAGAGCAGGCCCGCCCAGCTGGGAGGGGACGCGGCCGGCTCGGGCTCGGGCCGGCTCCCCTCGCGCCGCCGCCGCTGCGCCGTGCGGTCGTGACAGGTCACCGCGAACTTGCCCTCCGCGTCGTTCCAGGCCACGAGGAAGCGCAGCTGGTGCCGCTCGGGCTCGGCGAAGAGGTCCTCGCGGACCGGCACCCAGCCCTCCAAGCTGTCGGGCTGCTCGTCCTCCATGGCCTGCGGCTCAGCGGCCCGCGGACCTGGCTCGCGCGCGCCTGGCCTCTCCGCACCCCCAGGGGCGGGTGGCGGACCGCGACATTCTGGCTGGACTGCGCTCGCGTCAGAGCCCGTCGGGCTCACCCCCGCCCCCCGGCGCCTCTGATTGGCTGTCAGCGCGTGGGCGGGTTCTCGGCAGCCAATGAGAACGTCAGAAGTCTGTCTCCGTCCGGGCCCTGGGAAGCAGTCCTTGTCGCAACCCTGTCCCTGAGCCGCAGAACTTCCACTCTTGCCTCACCTCTTCCACCTTTGTACCTACTGACGTAGGAAAAGTGTTCCTTACATGAACGAGTTATCGTCTTAGCCTCCTGCGCTAAACTGCGAAACTCCTGAGAACCGGGGCCGGCTGATTCGGTCCTTGCTCACTAGGGCGCCCGTGGATACCGGAGGGTTCCTGCGCCCAGGGACGGTGCAAACTAGCTGGAGACCAAACGTTAAATCAAACGTAGGAGTTATTGGCTGAGGGCCTCTAAGCGCCAACCACTGGGTAAAAGCCACGCATCTGTTGTTACCGATTCAGCAAGCTTTCGTGGAGTGTCTACTGTGTCCAGGTCTGGGGGCGTACATAAAAGATGTCTCTCTGTCCTCAAAGCATCCCAGGTCCCAGACCGGATGTTTACATACAGTGTGTTCCTACCCTTCTTTTTACAGCCAAGCAGACGGAGACCCACAAAGAACCTTGTCCTAACATACGCACGCAGGCTAAGAAGACCACATGGCTCCCCAAGACCTGTTGAAGGAGATGGGGAAATCTAATTTGCACGTGGGGGTGGGATGTGACTTAGAGGGTTACTAAGACAGCCGTGGTCTGTGTGCGGGAAAGGCACCGTGCGCACCCGGAAACACAGTGCAGGTCAGCTTCTGTCCTGTGAGTGCATGGGGTGGGGAGGCTGTCCAGGGAAGGGAGGTGGGGGGAGATGCCCCGAAAGCCCGGAGGAGGAGCCCTTCCCCGAGTCTGGGCTCCAGAGGGTTAGATTCAGGAACCGGTGAAAGCTTTTGAAGGTTTGGAACTGGGGAAGCCGGAAATCAGCTTCGCCGTTGCTGTTCCGCCCAAAGGAAAACAACAAGAAACCAGGGCCAGCCTGGTGCAATGCTTAGGGCATCTGTCTCCACTGAAGATGATCCCTGGGTATCTAGAAACCTCTGTGGAATGTAGCTTTGAGATCTAAAGTTGCTTGTCTCGGCTCCCCCCACCCCCTTTAATGCCTGTGTGGGGCTATGGGGCCTTGGACTCAGAACTGCCGCCCTTGGCAGTCCTCTTGGAGAGAGAACCTGTTAGTTGAAGGGATTTATTTTTCCTTGAACCATTTTTAATATATTATCTTAACTCATGTGATTTACTGATAATTCTTTAAGTCTGTTTTAATATCTTTTTTGTATATTTTTTATAGTGTGTCTTTTTACTGTATTTGTTTTGTATTATTTTATCCTTTTTAGTAGTCTTTCTAACTTATTTGCCTTATCAAAATGACACTAGCTGGGGCGCCTGGGTGGCTCAGTTGGTGAAGGGTCTGTCTTTGGCTCAGGTGGTGATGTCAAGGGCCTGGGATCCAGTCCTGCACTGGGTTCCTTGCTCAGCTGGAGCCTGCTTCTCCCTCAGCCCCTCCCCTGCTTGTGCTCATGCACTCTCTCTCTCTGACAAATAAATAAATAAAATCTTTTTTAAACAATGACACTAGCAGGCTTTCTAATTATAAAAGTAATTTCTATTTTTGTGTGAGGGAAGGATGTTTGTACATTCTTAGAAAAAAATAAGGGCAAGGACCCACCAAACCTAATAATTGTTGTTACCAGCATACATGCCTGCTTTATATTCACTTTATGGTTCTTGGGTAATATTGGCCTTTTTCTAAGCCAAATACCATATATTATTTTTCAATAAAAATATTTTTAAAAATTAATAAGAGGTGTATATATAATTGTTATTAAAATAGGTACCATCAAAGATGTAAAGAAAAAAGTAAAATAACTCAAAAGAGTTAAACTGCTCTCACTTTATGTGTACTATTATATACAATATCATATATTATTGTATATTTGTATTATACATTATACTATATATTTTATGTTTATATTGTATATTATGTTATATACAATATGTTTATATACCTATATTATGTATTTATTTTCTAACATATATATGATTATGCTGTAATGATATTTTACACTCTTTTTTTTTTAAGATTTTATTTATTTATTTGACAGAGAGAGACACAGCGAGAGAAGGAACACAAGCAGGGGGAGTGGGAGAGGGAGAAGCAGGCTTCCCGCGGAGCAGGGAGCCCGATGCGGGGCTCGATCCCAGGACCCTGGGGATCATGACCTGAGCTGAAGGCAGACGCTTAACAACTGAGGCACCCAGGCGCCCCTTACACTCTTTTTCTACTTAGAGATAATGTCGTTGGTCTTTTCCACATAAAAGATAGACATCTACATGATTATTTTAATACTTGCCAATATTGAGTTGACTGTATTGTGATTTAACAAATTCTATATCGATAGACATAGATTAATCTCTATTTTCTGCAAACATACATAATGCTGTGGTGAACATTCTTGTACATACCTCTTTGCATAAATTTTTTCTTACAATTTTTTTGCTTTTGATATTTTATTGTGCCTCTAATATTTTTATTTTATAGATACCTGGCAGCAATGATATTTTTCAAACGACATTTTGATTGAGACTTAAAAAGCAATGGATGTAAAACTCTGAGATCAAATCACCACAAGCAAACTTTTCAAGGGAACGGTCCAGAACCCAATTCATGCTCTCAGGAGGGAAAGTGGTGGAGCAGTTTCTCTGGAGAACACTCGTTGGGTACGGGGATGGTTGGAAGTCCTGTCCTCTACCCCCAAGCCCAGTGAGGGATCTTCAAAGGGACCCTTCTTCAGAGAGCTTGCTGTATCTCCTGCAGATGGGCCAATGGTGGCCTGAGGCGAGTGGATTGGCTGCTTTGATGGCAGAGCCAGGGGAGGTGGCTGCATTGGGTCTGCCTGTCTCCCAGAGTTTGCAGGGACCAAGAATGGGTCTGCCTCCTGAGCCAGCAGAATGACAGAGTCAGCAAGGAATTGTCAGAGCCTGCCTAAGAGAGTCAACAGCATGGGTAAGGAGACCTCATTTGAGTGATTGTGAAGGTGGTCCAGCAGGGCCTAGAAGGGGAATGCGAGGGACCCCCTGGAAGAAAAAGGTTCTCAGCCTTGTGGGAACTCAAGGGAAAGGTCTCCATAATGGGAAACGCCAGAGATGTACAAAAACTCCCCAGGAGAGAAGGAGAGAGACAAAGAGGGAAGGAGGGTGCACGATAGAGAGCTCTAAGCACCTACCAGCCCAGAGCCTGAAGCTAGCACCCACTGTGGCATCAACTCCATTAGGAGCTGTCTTATCACCTTGGTGCCTCCCGCCCTGGCATTCCACCAGCAGCTCAGGGAGGAGGTGTGGGGAGAAGAGACCAACCTCATTCCTCCTTTCCCAGGGCAGACTTCCAGCTAAAGAGGCCCAGGCTGGGTAGGGGAGAAGATTTTGATACTGGCTAAGCTAAGTTTGACTTTTGCGTTAATATTCTGGACAGTACCTTCAGTTACTGAATGGAGACTATGCCTTCAAATGACCCTAGGATTGAATGTCACCTAAGAGGGAGCAGAAAGTCATGGGTGTGTTGGTTTTCTTTTTCTTTTCTTTTTTTTTTTTTTTTTATCCAGAGAGGGGAATGATTCCCACAGTGAGTACATGTGAAAGGAATGGTGGAAGAAAAAAAACAAATGAAGTTGCATTTGATTACTTTCCGAGCTGTGCTTGTTCAAAACAATTTGAGAAAAGACCATGGGCGTAGGTGGAAGCTGTCCAGCTCGGGGACTCTCAGATGCCTTCACTCTCTGCATGGGCTGCATGGCCTCCAGCCCTCTGCACACGACTGGCCCTCCGCGCAGCGCCGTGGAGCTACGGGCCTCAAATCCAAGTAAATGAAGAAACTCTGGGGACAGCATGTGACCCCTCCTGGTGACACTTGAGCAGTAAGAAGTGCAAGACAGCCTAGGCAGGTCTATATTTGGGCTTTCACACATGGCAGGCCTGTTGCTATTTGCAGCGGGAGCCGGCTCATGTTACCATCACCTTCCGCGCCCCAGGGGCAGAGCCCCTGCTGTAAGCCAGGCAGGGGCAGCCTTTGGGCCTCGCACAGGTAGCCCGGAAGGAAATCCTCTGTTTCCTAGCCCTTCTCCAGAGGCCTCGGAGGTAAAAGAAGAACCTGTGGACCCTTAAATCAGCAGGCAAGTTTTTGGGTAATCCTATTCTAATGCAAAGGGTATTACTAGAAACTCAGTTACTTAATGCCACAATGTTAATGCAATATCGTTCCTTTAGGGAAAGAGATATCATCTTAAATTGCGGACTTGTAAATGGCAGTCAACAGTGGGGATGCTTTCTGTGCTTTCCCGTAGCGTGGACTCGCCTTGACTGAATGTGGTGTTGGTACAGAGTGTGAAAGCCTCCCGGCAGATCGAGAGAGGCTGGCTGACGATTTCTCGCAATGCGCCCTTAGAGTATTTTTAGTGCAGGGGCCCAATTGCTAGAACTGTTTGGAACCCTATATAGTGTTATCCTCTGGCTGCGGTGGCGGGCTGATAAACACATTTTATTTTAATCTGCATGTGTGTCCTGACAAATCATAATTTCATGTTTTGATTGAAATATGGAAAAACAGGATTATAGGCATTTTTCACCTGTTATACAAACCCCTCCTCCCACAGAAAGCTTTCAGGTTTGGACTTTGTAAAGGTGATTTGAGCTATTTTGCGTCACTATACAGCCAACACTTTAAAGCAAGTTTCTTTAGCTGTGGCTCAGGAATTGCAAAAGGCTACATGGGTGAGCTTCTGAAATCACAGGCAAAACTATGTTTGTGTGCTTATGGGCTAGAGAATTCACAGCTTTCAGTAGATTCCCAGAGGTGCTCATGCCCCATAGAAGGCTAAAAATCATTTTGTGGGAGACTTTTCTAACTAATGCACATACTTCTCATATAACAGTTAAGCAAGTCTTCTTTTTTTCTGCAGCCCTATGGCCTAGAGTAGAAGTTATCTAGCTACTGTATTCTTTTTTTTTTAAGATTTTATTTATTTGACAGAGAGCGAGAGAAAGCACAAGTAGGCAGAGCGGCAGGCAGAGGGAGAGGGAGAAGCAGGCTCCTGACTGAGTAGGGAGCCCGACGTGGGGCTCGATCCCAGGACCCTGAGATCACGACCTGAGCAGGAGGCAGCTGCTTAACCAACTGAGCCACCCAGGTGCCACTGTATTCTTTATAGGCTGTGACCTACTTATTTCTCTAAGGTTCAGTTTCATCACTTATAAAATGACGATTTATTGTTAATGTTCCTTTCTCCCCCAGTTCTGAATACTTTGGTGAGACACTGAAGGAGTCTGGGCATTGAGGAGGAAAGTGCACAGCAGCTATGTGCGTGTGTTGCAAACCTCCTACTTCGGTGCCGAGCGCCCAGACCAGTTTGTTTGTCTGTCCAAAGGCGAAACGCAGGCATGGAAGAATTTGTGCTCATTGGATTTGTCCTTAATGTTTTCCAGTCTTCTTGATTGTGTAACAGTTCAATTTGGTGTTTCACTCTCCACCTTCCAGCTGAAAGCATTGGTCAGCATGATTTATTGGTAATACAGAATTCTGGTTTTCTCCCTTTTGGTAGCACACAGAAGTGTGTTGTTTTTAGCAGGCTGCTCCGGGGTCTGTAGGTGATACGGTTTCGTGGAAAATTGGGTCTGGATCCAACTCTTTACCTGCTGGGCTGTATGTCCAGCATGCAGCACTGGGCTGGACACAGAGTAGCCCCAGATTGCCCCTGGTTAAACGAAATTGGGCATGGCAAGCCCTGTCTTCTCACAGAAACTCCATTTTGCCATCCTAAAATCAGGACGTTAATGAGATGCTGTCCAAGGGCCCTTCCATCCCTAGAGTTCCACACCTCTGCCTGGGCCCCCTGGAAGCCCTTGCCATGAGGACCAGTGACCTCACAGCCGATGTCTGTGCCTGCATGTGAGGCTGTTCTGCTCTGGTGCCTTCTCCTGTCTTCAGTTGTTTTCAAGGGACAGAATGATCCCACAGTGGCCACGGGTGGCTCCACCCCATGATGGCCACTGTGAGTCTTCACTTTGTGGTCCTGGTCCTCACCCTTCATGAGTGCCCCAGTGGGAGAGGCCGAGGTCCCGATAATGATGCTAGCAGCCACCCCCACATTCATGACAGCAGCTGACACAGACCGAGGACTGACTTTGAGCCACATGCTATGCTAAGCATTTTACACAACATTGTATTATTTCATCCAAAAAATTTTACATACATTATGTTATTTCATCTAAATGCTGACTTCATGAGGCAGGAACTAGCAACAAGCCCATCTCATGGGCTCATGAAAGTAAGGCCCAGAGAGGTGATTTTCCCAAGGCTACACCACTAAGAAGTAGCCGAAACAGAATGCAAACATAGAGCTTTCTGAATCCAGAGGGCAGTGGCCTCAGAGAGGGGTGAAGGGTGGGGTGGGGCTGTTATCTGGAGATTGAATTGATAGAACCAGAATCAGCCTTAATTGGGCATCAGTCACCTGGGTGATGTCAAGGATGAGCTCCCGGTCTCTGGTTTGGGTGCTGAAGGGAGTGGGTGTCATGCTGTTATTAATGTTAAGAATGCAGTGGCCCTCTTGAGGGTCAAACTTGGCATGGGAGAGAGCACTGGGCTTGGTCAGAAAGAACAGTGGTGTCCACTGGGGGTGAGGCTGTTTGGGGAGGTGCCACCAGGGCATGAGGGTACCTGATGGTCGTTGGAGGGGAGTCGATTGAGACTTGCCAGTAATGGAGCCCTCAGAACGCAGGACATTTGGACTTATCACTTCTGCCAAAGCAGAGCGACATGAATCTGTGCTGTACTCTGGACAGGGATGCTCACAAGGGGCTTGTTTCTACAGAAACAAGATGGTGTTAAGAAATCTCTGCCTACAAGGTGACACTCAGGTGTGGCCCCGAGCGCTGTGGCAGTATTAGCTTATTTAATCCTCGCAACAAATGCCCTCCCCTTACAGATGAAGAAGCTGGTTTGGCTCAGTGGTCAAGGTCATATGGCGAGAACGGCATTGACCCCCGAAGCCATGCTCTTCTTTGCGCCACGCTGCCTCCATCCCCGCCTTCAAGCGCTTCCCCTGCCAGGAGCTGGGCTGCGCCTTTACTCGTTCAGTTTCTGCTTTAGTGAGGCTACGTATCAGACACCCCCCAGATCTCGGTGTCCTGCAGCAGCAACAGACATTTCCCATGTTTCTGCAGCTTTACTGAGATATAATTGACGTCTGACACCGGGCAGGTGTAAGGTCTACCCTGTGACGATGTGATACATGGCTACACCGTGAGATGGTGACCACAACGAGGTTGTTCGCCGTAGGGTCCCTCACCTCACAGAATTACCTTTTTATGGCGTGTGCTGAGAACATTTAGTATACAATGCAGTCTTGTTAACCATAGTCACCACGCTGTCAACTTACTCATCTTATCACTGGAAGTCTGTAACGTTTGACCAGCGTCTCCCCATGTCCCCCAGTCGCCGGCCCTGCAACCACCCTTCCAGCCTGTTTCTATGAGTTCAGCTTGTTTGGCTTCCACGTCCCTGAGTGAGATCACAGTCTCGGTCTTTCTCTGCTGACTCATCTCGCTTAGCATAATGCCCTCAAAGTCCATCCAGGTTGTTGGAAATGGCAGGATTTCCTTCTTATTATGGCTGAATAATATTCCATTGTTTATCTTCTTTATCCATTCATTTGTTGATGGGCACTTCAGTTGTTTCTCTGTCTTGGCTACTGTGAATAATGCTGCAGTGAACATAGGAGTAGAGATCTCTCTTTGAGATTCTGATTTCATTTCCTTTGGATGTATACCCAGAAGGGGGATTGCTAGAGCATATGGTAGTTCTGTTCTCAATTTTTTGAAGAACTTCCATACTGTTTTTCATAATGGCGGTACCAATTTATATTCCTACCAACAGTGAACAAGAGTTCCCTTTCCCCAAATCCTTGCCAACACTTGTTACCTCCTGTCTTTCTGGGACTGCCATGCTAACAAGGTGTGAGGTGCTATCTCATTGTGGGTTTGGGGTTTTTTGTTGTTGTTGTTGTTTTGTTTTTAGGTAGGCTCCACACCCAGCGTGGAGCACAACACAGGGCTTGAATTCACGACCCTGAGATTGAAACCCGAACTGAGATCAAGAGTTGGTTCTTAACCAACTGAGTGACCCAGGCGTCCCCCACTGTGGTTTTGATTTGATGATTGATGATGATGAGTGATGTTGACCATTTTTTCATGTGTCTGTTGGTCATCTGGATGTCTTCTTGAGAAAAATGTTTACTTATATCTTCTGTCCATTTTTAATCAGATTATGGGGGGGTTGCTATTGAGTTGTATGAGTTCCTTACATATTTTGGATATCAACTATCATGTAAATAGTTTGCAACTATTTTCTCCTATTCCATAGGTTGCCTTCTCATTTTGTTGATTGTTTCTTTTGCAGTGGAAGTTATTTTTAGTTTGATACCATCCTGCTTGTTTATTCTTGCTCTTGTTGCTTGTGCTTTTGGTGTCACATCCAAAAAAATTGTTTCCAAGACTGATGTCGAGGACCTTTTCCCCTTGTTTTCTTCTAGGAGTTTTATGGTTTCACATCTTACATTTAAGCCTTTTATCTATATTTTGAGTTAATTTTGGTAAGTGGTATAAAATAGGGGTCCAATTTTATTTTTTTTGCTTGTGATTATCCAGTTTTCCCAGCACTATTTACTGAAGAGACTGTCCTTTCCCACAACAGGGTAATTCTGATTAGCTAGGGGGCCAGACTTGCGGGAGAGCAAAGGCAGTATTCAGAGCCTCTTAGGATAGAAGGCCAGTTTTGTTTTGTTGCCCAGTAAGGGATGTGGGGTCATAGGATGGATCAGGACAGGGGAGAAGGCAAAGTGGCATTTCCACAGCTGGATGGCCCCTTTGGCCTTGGGAGCCACAGAAGAGAGACGTGAGCTAAAGTAGGGGTGATGCACATGCTACTCAGGAGTGTCTTTGGGTCTGGCACGAGTGTGTGGGTGTAGAGGAAGGATTCTTTGTCCATCTCAATGCTAGTTTTGCTGGGATGCAGACCTATCATAGGGAGCTGTGTCCTACTTGACATGAAGCCACACTTCCCCATCCCTAAAACAAGCTATGTTGTGAGGAGATGCCAGGACTGCCCCAGCCAGAGTCTAAGGTGGGCAGGGTTCTTATGAGTAACCCCAAAGAACATCCAGGCTCTGGGATCCTCATAAGTCACAGATGCTAGGGAGGCAAACTACTGGCCCCAAAGCCTCTTGCTTTGTGATGCTTCCTCTGGGGGCAACCTTCATTCATCCCCTCCCCCTACCCAGGGGGTAGACCAGGTCCCTGCGGACCTGTTGGTGGTCCAGGACACTGTGGAGCTAGCACCTCATGCCTCAGTCCTGTGTTGTCATGGTCCTCAACCTCAGCACACATTACTGATGCTCACCACTGTCTTCTGTGTAAGAGTTACAGAGCATTCGAGAACAGGACTGAAACTTTCCTGAACCCTAATGTGACGTGCCCGGTCCTGGAGTCCAGGGAGTAAAGTTTCCTTATGTGGATCCAGACCCCAGAAACCAGTTGCATGCATGTATGTGGTGAGAGAGCATTGTCTTTGTCGCTCACGGTTGCTGGAAGTCTGCCCCTCTGGCTGGTGCTGACGGAGGAAGTGAAACAAGAGCATCCTATATGGAACTTCAGAGCGGGGCAGCGTAGAGGCAAGATTCCCAGGTGCTCACCAGGGCAGAACCTGTGTGTCCATCCCCACTGTCCCCCGCGCTCAAAGAAGGCCAATCGGCTGCTGTGTTTTGTCTTGCCATCAGCACAAAGCTGAGATGAGCCCATGGGGGATGTGTGAGGGACCTCCAAGGAGGGCTATTGCCCCGATTAAGTTGGAAGAGTGACATTTGGGACAGAGCCCAGATGAAGAGAGATGGCTGGGGGCTTCCCCGGGTTAAGGGCAGAGCAGGTCTCTATCCCTGGGATCCAGAATCTCCTATGAGTCTTCCTGAAGTAAGGCCAGATGGGGGACTGGGTCAGTCCTCTGTGCTCTTCATCACCCCGCCGTAGCCTTTACCCGTGCTCACAGGACAGACCTGGGGGCGGGGCAGACAGCAAGAGGAGCCTGGCGGCTGTCTCCTGGAGTGAGCAGGGAGGTCTGGGCTTACGAGGGCAAAGGGTCCTCTCTGACCAGCCTTGAACACGGGCCAAGTTCTTTTCCCTGAGAGAGTGGGTAGAAAAGCTGAGTGATCCCTGGTCTCTGTAGACAGAGCAGAGGAACAGAGATGAAACTGAAGGCATATAGCAGGAGTATGCAGGAAGGGGATCAGGACCCAGACAGTTAGTTCAGCACGTCACAGGCGTTAAAGGCAGAGCACAGAGAGGTTGAAGAGTGGGTTCTCCAGAAGGGTGCCAAGTCCCTGGGACTTCAAGCATCTGCCAGTGTGGCCTGTGGGAGGGTGATCACGGGCTTGTGGCTCGGGAGACAGGATGCGTGTTGTCACACCACACATCAAAGTGGAGAAAGTGAGAGGCAGTGAGCTCCATCTGGCGGTGTCGAATTTGGGGAGAAGGGGAATGGTCAGGAAGGCTACGGCTTCTCTAAACTTCTGCCTCTGCTTGAAGCAGAGGTCAGGGCCAGAGACAAGAATCTGGAGCTCCTGGCAGAGAGGGGGACATGGAGGCGCGAGAGTGGACGAGGTCACCTGGGGCAAGTGGAGAGGGAGGAGGGGAACAGGGACGGAAGCCTGGGGAAGGCCGGCGTGAGGAGCAGCCCAGCAGGCGGACTCAGAAAGGGTTCGGCCGTCCCAAGAGGAGACGGCAGGCTGAGCGGGGTCAATGGGATCGAATGTCACCAAACAGCCAGCAGAGCATGGGCCAGTGTCCATGGATTTCACAATGAGGCCAGCAGAAAACACTGTATTTTTAAAAAGGCAATCAAAACCAGAGAAGATGGAAAGAAAAATGAATGGCATTTTTTCCTATAGTTTTACGGTGGTTATTAAAAGGACAGTCTGTCAGCAGAGGTCACAGAGTCCCTCACTGCAGAAAGACCAGCACTGCAGGTTGGGGAGACTGCTGAACCTGATTCCTAGGTGCACCTGCAGAGCAAGGGATTAGACAAACAGCTGCCCACTGACTCTGATCCCATAGTGGAAATTAAGGGGGGCTGTTTGGATCATAATAAACGTTATGATGGTGGGGGGAGTGCTAACCTGTATCTTTAGGGTTTTTTTTTTTTATTTTGTTATTTTCCTCCAAAATGTATTGCATATATACCATGTTGGAATAGTTCAGTGATAGTAGTTTTCTTATTTTAATTTTTTTTAAAGATTTTATTTATTTATTTGAGAGAGAGAGAGACAGAGAGTGCACACGAGCAAAGGGAGGGGGACAAGCAGACTCCCCGCTGAGCAGAGAGCCTGATGACGCAGGGCTCTATCCCAGGACCCTAGGATCATGACCTGAGCCGAAGGCAGACGCTTTAACTGACTGAGCCACCCAGGCACCCCCATAATAGTAGTTTGGTTTTTTTTTTTAAGATTTTATTTATTTGACAGAGAGAGACACAGTTAAAGAAGGAACACAAGCGGGGGGGGCGGTGGGAGAGGGAGAAGCAGGCTTCCCGCGGAGCAGGGAGCCCGACGTGGGGCTCGATCCCAGGACCCTGGGATCATGACCTGAGCCGAAGGCAGATGCTTAATGTCTGAGCCACCCAGGCGCCCCAATAGTAGTTTTTTTTTTAAAGGCATTAGGTTTACCACAATTTATTGTTAAAGGGGGCATTAGGAACTGGATTGTGGGGATGGTTATACAACTTGAGAAATTTACTAAAAACCATTGAATCATGCACTTAAAACAGGTGATTTTTATGGTATGTAAATTATATTTCAATAAATTTGTTTTCAAAATAGATTAGTGAGTAAGCTAAGCAGCTCACAGAATTCCTGGTTTTATGTGGGAATGAGTTGTTGATAAAGTGCTTGTATAGATTAATTAGAATGGTAGAACATTTCAGTGGTTAGAAATTTCAGCCAATATTTGGACATCAACTGTACCTGCTTGGGACTTGTACAGTTAAATGAAAAAAAAAAATAAAACCAAAACAAAAAACTGGTTCTCTAAACCAAAAAGGTCATTCTAAGGGATGCCTGGGTGGCTCATTCAGTTGGATGTCTGACTCTTGATTTCACTCAGGTCATGATCTCGGGGTTCTGGGAGCAAGCTCTGCATCAGGATCTGCACTCAGTGGGGAGTCTCCTTGAGATTCTGTCTCTCTCCTTCTCCCTCTGCCCCTCCCCCTGCTCATGCACGCTCTCTCTATAATAAATAAATCTTTAAAACAAAAAAGAGGTCATTCTTTTTTGTGTGTGGATTAGTGGTCTTCAATTTTTTTTTTTTTTTTTTTGCTCATGACCTCCCTCAGAACATTTACGTTATCTGAACATTTTTATCAAAAGTGTAAATAACCTTGTATTAGGTGATGGTTTCTCAGACATGATACCAGAAATACAAGCTAAAAGGAAAACATAGATAAATTGGACTATATCCAAATTAAAAACTTTTGTGTTTCAAAGGACACCTTCAAGAAAGTGAAAAGATAATTTACAGAGTGGGAGAAAATATTTGCAAATCGTACATCTGATAAAGGACTTGTATCCAGAATATGTAAAGAACTCTTATAATTCAACAATAAATAGGGGCCCCTGGGTGGCTCAGTCAGTCAAACACCTGCCTTTGGCTGGGATCATGATCCCAGGGTCCTGGGATCAAGCCCTGCGTCAGGCTCCCCACTCAGCATGGAGCCTGCTTCTCCCTCTCCATCTGCCCCTTCCCCCTGGTCATGCTCACTCTCGCTCGCTCTCAAGTAAATAAAAAAAAAAAAAACTCAACAATAAATAGATGGATAACCCAATTTGAAAATGGGTGTATTAAGGTTCTCCAGAGAAACTGAATCCACTTGGGGGGTGGTACATGTACATGTATAAAGAATGTGAGAGAGACATTTATTTTAAGGAATGGGCTCATGCAGTTATGGATGCTGGCAAGTGCAAAATCTGCAGGTGGGCTGGCCGTCTGGAGACCCAGGCAAGAGCCAGCATTGCAGTTCAAGTCTGAAGGCCATCGGCCATCGGCTGGTAGAATTCCTTCTTGCTTGAGAAAGAGCTACCTTTGTTCTGTTAAGCTCTACAACTGATTAGATAGGACCCAATCACAGTATGGAGGGCAATCTGATTTCTTCGAAGTCCACCAACTTAAAAGTCAATCTCATCCAAATAACACCCTCACAGAAACATTCGAAATAATATTTGACTAGATACTTGAACGCCGTGGCCCAGCCAAAGTGACACATAAAATTAACCATCATGATGGCCAAAGGATTTGAATAAACATTTCTTCAAAGATAGTAAACAAGTGCCAATAAGTGCATGAAAAGATGCAGACATCATTATCCATATGGAAAATGCAAATCAAAACCGCGATGAGGTATCACCTCACATCTACTAGGATGGCTCCAGTCAAAAAGATGGACAATAACAAGTGTTGACTGGGACATGGAGAAATTGGGACCCTCCTACTCAACCAGTGAGAATGCAAAATGGTGCAGCCACTTTGGAAAAGAGTTTGGCAGTTGCTCAAAAGTTTAAACATAGTTACCACATGGCCCAGCAAGTCCATTCATCAGAATATACCCAAGGGAAATGAGGACATATGTCCACACAGAAACTTGTACATGAACATTCACAGCAGCATTCTTCGTAATAGTCAAAAAGTGGAAACAACCCAGATATCCATCAACCAGATATGTTATCTGTAACGGATATGTTATCTGTAACATAAACAAATTATGTTATATTCCTACCCTTGGAATATTATTCAGCTGTACAAAGGATACGTTGTACAACATGGATGAACCTTGAAAATATTATGTTCAATGGCAAAAAGCTAAACACCAAAGACCACATGTTGTATGCATCCATTTATATGAAATGTCCAGAATGGGCAAATAGAGACAAAAAGTAGATGGCAGTTATCAGGGGCTGGGGGAGCAGGTTATGGGGAGTGACTGCCAATGAGTATGTGTTTTTTTGGGGGGCGATGAGTGTTCTGGAATTGGATAGCAATGATGAGCCCATAACTTCAGTTTATTGAAAATACTAAATTGTACACTTTTTAAAAAATATTTATTTGAGAGAGAGAGAGGGAGCACACAAGTGGGGAGAAGGATAGAGGGAGAGAACCTCAAGCAAACTCTCTGCTCAGCACAGGCCCAGTGCTGGGCTCAATTTCACAACCCTGAGATGGTGACCTGAGCCAAAACCAAGAGTCTGACACTTAACCAGCTGAGCCATCCAGGCACCCCTAAATTGTACACTTTAAAAGCTGAACCTTATGGTGTGTAAATTATATCTTAATAAAGCTGTTATTTTAAAAAGTACAAATAGTTTCAAAAGATACACTTTCCGGCATGCTATAAATGTTTCCGTTTCCGGGGCACCTGGGTGGCTCAGTCGTTAAGCGTCTGCCTTCGGCTCCGGTCGCTCCTGGGATCGAGCCCCGCATCGGGCTTCCTGCTCAGCCAGGAGCCTGCTTCTCCCTCTCTCTCCCGCTCCCCCTGCTTGTGTTCCCTCTCTAGCTCTCTCTCTCTGTGTCAAATAAATAGATAAATAAATCTTTTTAAAAAAGGCCTTATAAATGTTTATGTTTCCAAATAAAACTATTTTATAACTCCTAAGTTTATTTAATGGACTTCTAAATACTATTGCAGTTCGATGCCCTTCACTGAGTGTGCTAAAAAATGCAACAAAAATTCTTACGGGGTGCCTGGGTGGCTCAGTTGGTTGAGCATCCAACTCTTGGTTCAGCTCAGGCCGTAATCTCAGGGTTGTGAGATCAAACCCTGCATCAGGCTCCATGCTCAGCATGGAGTCGACTTGGGATTCTCTCTCCCTTTCCATCTGCCCCTCCCACTTATATTCTCTCTCTCTCTCTCAAATAAATATATAAATCTTAAAAAATCCTCTTTTATAACATTAGAAATTTTACCTTGTTCTTTTTTTCTCCTTGAGCTTGTGTTTACATTTAACTTCTCAGAAGAGTTTTGTCCTAATGTATTGTTTCTCTATACTTAGAAAGTCTTTTATTGATCATCTATGAGACTTCTCTACAAAAAAAAAACACACATATATGCATATGATTTAAATTTTTTTATTTTCCTGGAACTATAAGACCCTAAATGGTAACCTCTTCTTTCTTCTGGATTAATTTATCAATACAATTTGTAGTCATATGTGAGCAAAACAACATATGTTACTAATTTTGACAAATAATTATTAATTATTAAAAGTGAAATGGAAATGCATCTCTTGATAAGCTGGATGGGGCTTTTCTTTTTAAAAAAGTTAACTCATGTTTTCATGTATGAATTATTATATATTATGAATCATATTATTATAGCAATATCGTTCAACTCTTTGAACTCTCTGAAATGTATGCAAAAAATTACACAGTGATCTATTGTGAAAAATCATTTTTAGTCATATGTCACTTGATTAGATCCTCCTTCAGTTTTGCTGAAAGCTAAGAATTGGAAACCACCTAGCTTACAAAGAATGTTTCTTATCCATCCCTTAGCTGCTCTCCTGACCCTCGCAAACCATGCAAGATGATAAATAGTTATTTGTTGTGCAGCAAATAATACACTGTTCCTTCTTTCCACCTGGCCATCCCCTCCTGCTCCCATTCCCTCCCACTCCTTTTTTCACATTTGGGCTCCTTCAAGGGGTAGCATTTACACCATGGATCTTCAGACTACAGCATTTGTACATAAAGAGTTTCCAAGGGATACATGGACAGGGGTAACTTTAACAGTATTAAATTCCAGAGGCTTAACATAATATTTAATCTTTCCCAGAGTAGCTCTCTCTCTTGAAATGGGCCAGCTGTTGAGGCTTCATGCAGGTTCTGTGTTCACACTATCCCTTCCTCTGTTACAAAAGTAAAACTGCTCCTCTCACTTCTGAATATTACACTGCCCTGTAAGATTTCCTGGCTTTGGAATTTAAAAACCTGCAGTGGGGGGCATCTGGGCAACTCAGTTGGTCAAGCGTTCAACTTTAGGTTCTGGCTCAGATCATGATCTCAAGGTCCTGGGTTGAGCCCCCATAAGCCTGCTCGGGATTCTCTCTCTCTCTCCCTCTGCCCTTCCCCCAACTCTCGGGCTCTCTCTCTCTCTCTTTAAAAAAATAAAAACCTCCAGTGGGCTAAGTGGAAGGACAATTTGAAGTGTTGGTATCAATGTTACTAGAGATAAAGAGGAGCATTTTATAATGATAAAAGGGGCCAATCCACCAAGAATACATAACAATTATAAATGTATATGTAGGGCGCCTGGGTGCCACAAGTGAGCATCTGATTCTTGGTTTCAGCTCAGGTCATGATCTCAGGGTCGTGAGATCAAGCCCCATGTCAGGTTCCATGCTCAGCAAAGAATCTGCTTAAGACTTTCTCTCCTTCTCCCTCAGCTCCTCTCCCCCATCTCTCTCTCTCTCTAAAATAAATAAATGAATCTTTTAAAAAAATAAATAAATGTATATGCACCTAAAAAAAAGAGCACCAAAATACATAAAGCAAAAAGTGATGTAAGTGGAAAAAGAGACAACTCAACAATATAAGTTGGAGACCTCCGTTCTCTACTTTCAATAACAGAACTAAGAAGATCAACAAGGAAATAGGGCACTCAATACTATAAAGCAGCTGGACTTCACAGACATCTAGAGAACACTCCACCCAACAACAGCAGAATACACATGCTTCTCAAGGCATATAGAACATTCTCCAGGATAAATCAAATGCTAAAACAAACCTCCATAAATTAACAGGCTAGAAATAATACAAAAATATGTTCTCTGACCACAGTGGGTTAGAAATCAATAACAGAGAAATTTGGGGAGCCACAAATATGTGGAAATTAAAAATACATTCCTAAATAACCAATGTATTGAAGAAGAAAGCAAAAGGGAAATTAGAAAATAGTTCAGGATGAATAAAAATAAAGATAAAACATACCAGAAGTTTTTGCCACATTATTGGGATGCAGCAAAAGTGGTGCTTAGAGGGAAATTTATAGCCATAAATGTCTGTATTTAAAGAGAAGATCTTAAATCAACAACCTAACCTGCCATTTAAAACACTGGAAAAAGAACAGCAAACTGAATAAAGCAAGCAAAAGGAAGGAAAACTCAAGGTTATAGTGGAAATTAATGAAGAAGGGAATAGAAAAACAGTAGAGAAAATCCAAGAAAACCAAGAGCTGCTTCCTTAAAGAGATCAGCAAAACTGACAGCTTTTACTTAGACTGTCCAAGAGAAAAAGAAGACTCACATCACTAGAATCAGAAATGAAAGAGAGGAACATTATTACCAGCCTTACAGAAATAAAAGAATTAAAAAGTATACCATGAACAATTGTATCCCAATAAATTAGATAAATGAAATGGACAAATTTTTGGAAAGACACAAACTACCAAAAGACTCAAGAAGAAATTGACAATGTGAATAGGCCTATAAAAAATAGACTGAATTAATAATAGGGGGGAGAAAATTCATGAAGAAAAGCCCAGGTAACTTCACTAGTGAGTTACCAAACATTTAAAGAAGAATTAATGCCAGTCCTTCACAAGTTCCTCCAAAAAATAGAAGAGAAGGCATATTTCCCAACTTAATTCTGTGAGGCCAGTATCTTCCTGACACCAAAACCAGACAAATACATTACAAGAAAAGAAAGCTACAGGCTAATATTTCTTAGGAATATGAATGCAGAATTCCTCAAAAAATACCAGCAAACTGAACCCAGTAGTATATATAAAAAAACTAAACACCATGACCACGTGGGATTTATCCCAGGAATGCAAGGTTGGCTTAACCTCAGAGTTGGCGGCAAGTTCTTAGATATGACACCAAAACCACAAGTAACAAAAGAAAAAATCAATTAGACTTCATCAAAATTAAAAACTTTTGTGCTTCAAAGGACACCATTAATAAAGAGTGTGTGATTCTTGATCTCAGGATCATGAGTTCGAGCCCCATGTTGAGTGTGGAGCCTACTTAAATTAAAAAAAAAAAAAAACTTTTGCAAAGGGGGTGCCTGGGTGGCTTAGTTGGTTAAGCGTCTACCTTTGGCTCAGGTCATGATCCTGGGGTCCTGGGATTGAGCCCCACATTGGGCTCCTTGCCCAGCGGGGAGTCTGCTTCTCCCTCTCCCTCTGCCTGCTACTCCACCTGCTTGTGCTCTCTCTCTCTGTCAAATAAATAAATAAAATCTTTAACAATAATAATAACAAAGTGGAAAGACAACCTACAAGATGGGAGAAAATATTTGCATATTAGGTATCTGATAATGGACTAGGCTCTAGAATATGTAAAGAAATCTTACAAATAACCCAGTTAAAATGGACAGACTATTTGAATAGACATTTCTCCAAAGAAGATATACAAATGGCCAATAAATGCATGAAAAAGTACCTGACATCAGTATTCATCAGGGATATGCAAATCAAAACCACAATGATGTACTATTTCACACCTGCCAGGATGGCTCTAATCAAAAAGTCAGATAATAACAAGTGTTGACAGGGATGTGGTGAAACCAGAGCCTTCATACACTGCTGGTAGGAATGTCAAATGATGCAGCCACTTTGGAAAACAGTCAGGTAGTTCCTCAGAAATTTAAACATAGAGTTATCCTATGATCCAGCAACCTCACTTCTAGAGAGATGAAAACACATATCCATATAAAAACTTGAACACAAACATTTTAGCAGCATTACTTATAATAGTCAAAAGGCGAAAACAACCCAAATGAAAAGAGAAACATGCAGGGGTGCCAGGGTGGTGCTGTCGGTTGAGCGTCCGACTCTTGGTTTCGGCTCAGGTCATGATCTAAGGGTTGTGAGATCAAGCCCCACATTGGGCTCCACGCTCAGTGGGGAGTCTGCTTAAGTTTCTCTCTCCCTCTCCCTCTGCCCCTTCCTGCACACTCTCTTTCTCTTTCTCTCAAATAAATCTTAAAAAAGGGAAATATGCAAATAAGCTGATGAATGGATAAATAAAATACGGTATACCCATACAATGGAATATTATCTAGCTCTAAAAAGCACTGAGTACTGACACATGCTATAACATGGGCAAATCTTGAAAACATTATGCTATGAAAGAAGCCAGTCACAAAAGACAGTATATTATATGATCCCATTTATATCATTCCATTATATGAATCCAGGATATTATATGATTCCATTTATAAATCAGTAGAGACAGAAAGTAGATTAATGGTTGCTTAGGGCTGGTAGAAATGAGAGAATGTGGGTGGTGATAGCTAAAGAGCGCAGAGTTTCTTTGTGACAGGATGAAAATGGTCTAAAATGGACTGTGGTAATTGCTGCTTGTTTTCGGGAATAGACTAAAAACCCTTGAAGTATACATTTCTGACAGGAGAACTGCGTGGTATATGAATTCTGTATCCATAAAACTATTACAAAAAGTAATCTAAAATCATGGCCATTATGAGCCAAGAGGAAGACTGGGACTTTGGAGTCCGGCAGTCTCTGTAATCCGGGTCCTCCCAGAAGCAGGCACCAAACGGGATTCGATACACGAGGATTTGTAGGGAAACCCTTGTCTGAGAGAAGATGGGGAGGAAGATGGGGAAGGCTGGGAGAGCTATCAGCCCAGGATGTAAGTCCAGCCCCGAGTGAGGGAGGGAAGGAGGGTTTGGAGGAGTCACCCCAGTCTGCCTTGCACCCTAAGAAAGGTTTGGCAAGGCTGTCAAGGAGTCCTCCAGCCAAAATCTGCCATCAGAGGGGTTTCATGCCAAACAGAAATGGATCTGCCTTAGTATCCACTCTGTCATTGGATGGAGATGCCCATGGGAAGTGTGTCCCCCATGCAAGGTGATGATGGGTTTCAGACCGAGCAGCCGGTCACCTGAGCTCCCTGTAGCTGGACATCTGTCAGGCACAGTCTCAGTGCCGCCGCACAGACTAAGGTTCAAATCCCAGCTCAACAACTTCCTCACCGTAGGACCTTGCTCCAGATACCCTGAGCCACAGTTTTGTCATCTGTAAAATGGGGATAATAGCAGTGCCTACCACACAGGGGTATGCCTATAAACTGCCGAGCACAGAAAAAGCACACACTAAGTGCTCAGTAAGTAGTAGCTGCTCCTGATGTGGTATTTATTACTTCTACCATTTATTATTTCTTTCTAGATTTTATGTACCTCCATTAAAGAGTAAACATCATAGTCTCTGTGTAATGAGTATCTGTTTGTTTTACTTAATATCATACTGTAAGTTTTTTCCAAGTGATCATTTGCTCTCCCTAATATTTTAAAGTCTGCATTATATTCTATAGAGTATGCATATCCTAGCTTACTTAACCATTCTCCTAATCATTAGGGCTTTACAATTTTTTTTTTCGCTGTCATACAAATTTTTGTGGGCACCTGGGTGGCTCAGTCGGTTGAGTATCTGACTCTTGATTTTGGCTCAGGTCATGATCTCAGGGTCATGAGATCAAGCCCTGTGTTGGGCTCTGCCCTGGGCGTGAACCTGCTTAAGATTCTTTCTTGCCCTCTCCCTCCGCCCCTCCCTCCCCCCAGTATTTGTGATAGATATTTTTATATAGAAACATTTTCCCTCTGTATTGGATATTTCCCTTCAGGGTCCTGATGAGGATTACTAGCTTAAGGAGTGGGAAACATTTGTAAGGCTCCTGATCCATGTTAGCCAGTTTACCCTCCAGAAAGGTGGAGCTAGTGTATGCCCCAACCCGCAGCATGTGAGAGCACTCACTTCACTGTACCCTACCCAGCCTTGGGGAACCTTCTTATATTTTCAAATATTTGCTTGTTGGAAAGGCAAAAAAAAAAAAAAAAAAAAAAGGCATCTGACTTATTTGTTCCCTGTTACTCATAAGGATGGACCATTTCCCAAATGTTTTTGCACAAGTGATTACTTTGTGAATTGTTCTTCACACGAATTTATTGAGATCTTAATTTTTTCTATCAATTTATATATTTAGTAATACTTGCCTGAGACACTTCCCATTATTTGGCCTCTGTTTGTTTTAATGGAGAGGAACCTATTGACATTTCTCTGGTAATTTCTGGTCCCCTTTAAGCTTAGAAAGCCCCTCCTTCCTGGAGAAAGTAAACCGCTCTGCAGATGGTTCAAAGTAAAACCATAGCTGAGCTCCTCAGACGACTTTTTTAAAAAATTGTGAGTGAGTGGAGCCCAATCTAATGACCATTTACCGGGATGGACTTCTCATCAACGGGGTTCCTCCTCCTTCCTGTGCCCTAGGCCCCGGGACGCCCACTAGGAGCCGCGGGGCAGGAGCCTCGCAGGTGCAGAGGCGCCATGGAGGGGGAGGCTGCGGGGGCTTCCCCGGACTTCCACTTCTACCCCATGGATCTGTATGACTCCGAAGACCGGCTGCACCTCTTCCCAGAAGAACCCACGCGGACGGGAAGAGAAGTCCACGCCGAAATGGCCGGCGAGCCCGGGGGAGCAGCGCCAGGTAAGGCCCAGAGAGACCTGGAGGAGGATGTGGATGAGCTTGTCCATTCGTCCGCACTCGGAGGTGCTGGCGAGTGGGGCGCCGAGCTCGCCGACGGAAGCGCGTCCCACATGGAGGTTTTGGACCATCGGCTGCACGGGGTGCAGAGGGACTGGCGACTGGGGGCCGAGGCCGAGGCCGGGGACCGTGTCTTTGCGGGCTGGGGCGCCGCGGGCTCCAGCCGGGACCTGCGAGAAGCCTACAGGTACGCACACGGCCGAGCCAGCGAGGAGTACGAGTGCTACGTCATCCCCGAGGAGGACGAAGACGAAGCCGCCCTGGTCTTCTGCGTCACCTGCAGAGCTCCGGTAAGGGCGGTGGAGGTTTCGGACGAACACAGACAGCATGAGGTGACCCCGCTCAGCAAGGCGCTGGAGAGCGCCAAGGTAAGCAGGTGGCCTCGGTCCGTGCTGTGGATCGTGCGTGCGTGTCTCAAGCAGGCAGGCTGCGAACGAATGTCAAAGGCCTTCTACGGAAGAGAGAAAGCGCTAACGTGTCCTTGTGATCCTCTGTTCGCTAGGATGAAATTCACAAAAACATGTTCAAATTGGAAAAGCAGATTATCCAGATGGAGAATTTTGCAAATCACTTGGAGGAGGTTTTCATCACGGTGGAGGTAAGAGCAGGCGTGGTGAACCCGTCAGACGCACACTGCTGCCCCAGGTGGCCGGCTCCGTGGCTGCGGCTGGGGGTGGGAGATTCTGCCCCGACTTCCCCGCCCCTCCCCCCCCCCCCCCCCGCTCTCCCAGGGGGCCTCGGGGATGTAGCTCATGGAGCCCGTGACCTGTCTGCGTTCCCTCCTGCACAGAAGCTCTCCTCTGTCTTTAGCCTCAGCCCTGCTGCAAGGTGGGGCTCTTTCATGGCCCAGCCTTGACCAGGCATTGCAAGACACCCATCGTTCCTTGTTCGTGTCCCCAGCTGTTATCTGTGTCTCCTAAGATCAATACACATCATCTGTGCCTGTCAGTAAACATGTCACAGTCCCCAGTGTGATATCAGGTATATAAGACACCACAGTGTTGCCAGCACTCAGCCTCGCCATCCAGATCAGGTGCACCAGGACTGAGGATCAGGAGACTCTCCACCTCTCTTCTCTTCCTGCGAATGCTCTGCTTCTGTTAATAATACAGCCTCGGACTGGGTCCACAGGAGCACCTCATATGAATTAGCTCAGCCGCAGGCCTCTCTCCCATGAAGCTGGAACTTCTTCACCCCCGGTCTTAAGCGGGAAGAGGACTATCGCACTAATCCCCTCTGCAGGGCACAGGGAAGGCATGAACGTAAGGTAGTGGTAGGAGAGAGAAGTGTGCAGCCCCCTGGACAGAACTCCCTACACTCACGTTGGCAGCTCACTGTCAGATCAAAGCCAGTCACCCCCCAGTGAGGGCTCTGAGTTTTCCCTCTCACACCAGCACTGGCACCATCGTGAGCAAGCCTTGTGCTCCTAGAAGATGCTCGGCAAATACTCTGTGAGTCATTCATAAGGGCCTCTTCTTCGGAAGTGTGTCTGGTGTCTACTGAGGCTGGCATCAGTCAGAACCCACAGAGCTCTCTTGGCCTCCACCCCAAGTGAGAGGACCAGTAGTTGACAGGCTGTGCCCCAGGATTAAGTACGGCCGCAAGCCTCCCTCTGCCCTCCTGCGCTTCCTCACCTACTAGGCCGCACCATCTGGCCACAACCCTTCCTCCCCTTCCCCGTCATCGTTCTCTTAGTTGATGTGAGAGTCTGTGTGATCCTGGTGTTCGTGAGATGCGAGTGTCAGGGAGTGGAGGCGAGTGTCGTGAGATGTTGGGGGCTCAGGAGGCAAAGCTAGTGGGCGTATCCCAGGGCAAACATCTCCGTGTTAAGGTCCAAGGATGCGGTGGCAGGCTGACTCCTCACTGACCACCCTCCAAGAATGCAGTGGGCACAGTGGAGGTGGGGCATCCTGGGGGGGGGCAGGGGGAGGGGTGCAAGATGCTGCCAGGAGAGAGATAATCCTAGGGGTTCTAGCCGCAGACTCCTGGTCCTAGCTCCCACTGCGCCCACCCCAGCATCCTGGCAAGAGGTAATAAGACCCAGGGGAGGTGACTAAAACATCTCTGGGCGGATACATTTCCATGCCCCCAGTGGTTCTATGGCCAACATACCACATCCACTGTGATGGTGCTGAGGTCAACTGTCTTACAGGAGAACTTCGGAAGACAAGAACAAAACTTTGAGTCACATTACAACGAGATCTTGGAAACCCTCGCTCAAAAGTATGAAGAAAAAATACAAGCTCTAGGGGAGAAAAAGAGAGCGAAGTTGGAAGCCTTGTACGGACAGCTGGTCAGCTGTGGGGAAAACCTCGACACCTGTAAGGAACTCATGGAAACCATAGAGGAGATGTGCCATGAGGAGAAGGTTGACTTCATCAAGGTCAGTCATGAGGTGACATGAGATCACGAACCCAAGTGACAGTATGGCTGGGCAGGTTAGGGTGTCCCTCTCTGCCTGGAGGTGTTGCTGTTGACCACTGTGGTCAGCCTCCGTTTGGTTCCTGGATGTTCACGGTGGTGAAGAGGTCACCGCACGTCTCTGTTCAGCTTTGCCGTGAGAGGCTGAGCAGACCTGTACATGGCTGACCCCTTCCCTCCACTGTTGCTCAGGACTCCAGCAGCCTCAGTTTCTCTCTCTTAGAGACCCGTCCCCTCACCGGGAGCTGAGCAACATCAGTGCTCTGACAGTTTTCTCGTCACCTCAGGTGGCCCCTTTGAGCCCCAGGGAGGAGGTTGTCTGAGCTAAAAAGGCACCTCCAACTCTCCAGTTACAAGGGCACCAATTTTAAATCTTTATAAACTCAAACATAAAAAAAAAAAATCCATTTTTTAATTTCCTTGAAATCCAGTTAAATCTGACCTCAAGGCCCCATTCCGCTGGGCTGTGGGAATTTCGATCTCGGTCAGAGGTGGGGTCTCTTTCTTCACAAGATCCCACAGGAATCTGGGCGGTTGTGGTGTCCGGGATGGGAGGGAGGGGCCCTCAGCCACCAGAGCTTCCCAATTGCCAAATACAGCCTCCACACTGACCCCGGGCCTCCCCACTGACCCCCGGGCCCGTGGCGATCCCTCCAAGCCCAGCAGCACTTCCTTCCTGCCCTACTCCTCCGCGGGGCAAGGGACCTGCAACAGAAGCTGGAAAGCAAGTTGGCAGGCTCCATGAGGGCCCCCAATATGCAGACCTCGTGAACCACTGGTCTCACAGTATCGCTGTATCTCAGAGACGTAATCCCGAATGGGCAGAACGTGGTATGTGCGAAAGCGTTCTCACTGATGTTTCTAATGATGACACCTTAGCAATAGCCAAAACGTCCATTAACAGAGGAATGGCTACATAAACAACGGGGTTCCCCTCCAGTGAACTGTTGTGCAGTCTCAGATTGGCGGAACAGAAGAATATCTATACCATGGAGCGCTCACGCAGTGCGTCCAATTCAGGGCCAGAGCGCGGTCCTCGGCGGGGTGGTCTTGTTAGAGTGGGCGGTATGGCGGCTGCCTTTCTTTTTCCTCATTTCCAAGTCTTAAAATGTGTCTGTATCATTATATAGTTCGAAAAAGAAATGTATTTGCAAAATCAGTTTGATATTTTCTCCCTTTCCTCCTCCTCTTTAGGATGCTGTGGCCATGGCTGACAGGTAACACTTTTGTTCTGAAACACGTTTTCTTCTTCTGTTCGTTTTCTGTTCCTCTAATAGACGTAGTTCCCCTTGGGTGTATGGTCCCAGTTTCAGGTTTTGTGTCTGCCCCTAAGATCAAATAGCACTGGCTTTGGACGGAAGATGGGGTCACAAGGACCCGCTAGCACTGACTCTCAGGATCCCAGGGCTGGAAAGGAGTGTGTGGCCAGGCCCAGCCAGCAAGCCTGTGGTTGGGTCTCCTTCGTGAGCCCCTCCTTTCACCAGGAGGGACCAGGATCCAGTGTCCCCAGCATCCCCCAGCTGTGCCAGGACCCAGACTAAGCACCGCAGAAAGTATGCACATCGTGGAGTCAGACAGGAGTTCGAATGCTGCTCCCCCCAGGACCCTGGGCAAGTCCAGCCAGCCTAGGACCCACCTTCCTGATCTGCAGACAAGAACAGTTTTATGGGCATTAAATGAGACAGCATCTGTAAAGCAACATGAATGCTGACGCTTGATAACATAAGGGTTAAGAGAACAGGTTCTGGCAAAGGACAGCCCTGGTTTCGAATTCTGCCCCTGCCACTCACAAACCCCTGACTGCCAGGAGGCAGGGACGCCCAGAGCCCCTGTCCGCCCTCAGCAGGTTGAGTGCGCTTGGCCCCATGGAGAAGAAGCCCCCCAGTCTGTACATCTTGGGGCCTGGGGGGGCGTGTGGGGATGGGAGCTTCCAGATCAAAACCTGTGCATGCCCCCCAGCTGACCCCCTTCCCTCCCCTCAAATGCACAGATCAGTCCCACCCTTCCCCATTGGAGACCCCACTGGAGACCCCCTGGGTCAGTCACCAAAGCAGATGGCAGAAGGCAGCCAGGAGCATATTAAAATAAAGAAGTAAAAATTCAGCAAAGAAGCCCCTCTCGTGTATAACTAGTGACCCAGCACAGTAGACCCACCCTAAGGAGCATGCCTCTTCATTCTCATTAGCAAATCTTTTTATGCCAACAGACTTGGAAGATTCCTGAATACAGAAACAGACGTGGAGATCTCTACACAGCCTGACTTTGAAGACCAGACTCTGGACTTCTCTGACGTGGAGGAGCTCATGGGCTCCATTAACACCATCCCAGGTGCGTATTTCACCTGTGTGCGCACTTCCCACAAAGTTCCAGTTTCCTGAGCTTCGAGTTAGACATTTTTTAAAATTTTTTATTGTTATGTTAATCAAGAGTTAGACATTTTGATGGCTAAGAAAATCATAAAGATTTAGAAACAAGTATTCTTTCATTCTAATTTCATGTCTCTATGGCTCGTAAGGGGGAGAACAGTGGCTGACCTCCCCCGGGGTAGGTGCCTACCTCACTTTCCAGGGAGCCAACATCAGGCCCCCGGCAGCCTTGAAATACTTTTTGTTTATAGCTTGCCCAGATTCACAAACACCTGTTCACCTGCCTGAGTTACTCCAAGTAAGTAGCCCGAATTTTATTTACTTGACCAGCACAGGGGCTAGGAGATGAGCTTTGAGATCCCGTGGAGCTGGTGAGAATCCCAGGCCTGCCACTTCCTAGCTATGTGACTCTGGACAACTTAACTACCTTCTCTGAGTCTTTCCTTGTCTGCAAAATGGATGTAATAATGCCTCCTGGGGATATGGTGACAATCATATGAGGTGATATATGTATAGTATGTCACATGGTACCAGATAGCTCTTAAAAATATTATTGTGATTACTGATTTCTAAGAATAATATTGTAATTCAGCTTTTTTTTTTTTGACTGCTCACCTTCTCTTTCTCACCAATCCCCAACTACATTGTAAGAATGTTGTATATATCATTTTAGGTTTTCCCTTTACACAGATATTTTGAAATAAGAAGGGAATTATTTTCTTTTGTAACCTGCTTTTTTATCAAAAAATTATGATTAATATTTTCTTGCACTGATAAGTTCGTCTTTAATATCATTTTAATGAGTATATATCTTGATTTCTTTACTTAATCTTCAGCTGGATTGGATGCTGGGATGTTTCTAGTTTTTCCCCATTAGAAACCACACTGTAATGGACATCCTTAATTATAAATCTTGGAGGCCATTCTTAGACTCATGGCTCGAGGGGTGATTTCACTGAGCTATGATGTCCATCGGATGATCCTTTCCCCTTCTAGGGATGGTGCTGCCCAAATAATCAGGCCCCAGCATTTGGAAAGAAAAGCGCTATCACCCAAGTCAGTGCTTGAGACACATGGACACCTCACCCCGCTGAGTCCAGGTCCTGTGCAGACCACCCCCTCCTGCCCACATCTGCAGCCTCCTGAGCGGGTTTCCGACCCCCAGGCCATCTCTCTTCTCACCGCATCTCCTGCTCTTCTTGCTGTGGGGCTGTTCCTTGCAGGGTATAGCAGGACACCCGCTGTCCCTCCCAGACTTTGTCAGTTGGGGATACGGGGGTCTTTCTCTTCCTCCCCTCCTTTGTCATGTCAGGACCTCCTGGGCCCTGGCCAGAGGGGTTTGGTGGTGCTCCTACCTGGCCTGAGCACTGTCAAAATCGGAAGCTAAGGTTGTTGAACCAAGCCTGGGTTGGAGGGAAGTCCTGGCATGGGAGAAGAATCATGGAGGAAAAACCAGGAGTGTTTCCTAGTTACGTGTGAGTCAGGGGAGTGGGGAGGCAGAAGTATTAACCTACAGAGATTTAACGAATTGACTCAGTAGATGGATTCTAAGGATGGTGGTTCTCAAAAGCACAATGGCACCCAACCCAGTCTTCTCTCATTACAACGAAGACATAGCTGTTGGACGGGTCCCCAAAGAAAGCAGAGTGTCCCTGTTGAAGACTTCTATCCCTCCGTGGCTCACTTCAGGGTTGTGGCCACACCGCTGCGGTCCTGGCTGTCTTGCCTCTTTGGATGGCGTGGAAGGGGTCAAAGGACCCGTACCTAGGGCAGGTCTGGCAAACCACGCCCCAGCCCGAGTCCTTGTCACGGAGCCGTCGCCCCACACTTGTGTGGGTTTGTCAGAGCAGGAACGGACATGCTGGTTGTTGCTCGCAGGCTCAAGGTTGGGAGGGTTGGCCTTCCTGACCTTGTCCAGTCTGGGCCGCTGCTTCCACTGCCAAAGCCCGTAGATGGGTCAGGGGACCAGCAGTCCTATGCCCGGGGCCACTCCCATCCCACCTCTACGTAAGGCTCCTCACTTGTTTGTTTTTCTCCCTTTTCCTTGTCCAGCTCCTTCTGCTCCAGTGATAAACCCACAGGCCCCCAACTCTGCCACGGGGTCCTCCGTCCGAGTGTGCTGGAGCCTATATTCTGATGACACCGTGGAGAGCTATCAGCTGTCCTACCGGCCAGTGCAGGACAGCTCGCCTGGGAAGGACCAAGCAGGTGAGGCTCTGCCAAGAACACACTCATGTTCTTCAATGGCTAAGGGCCCTCAGAGGCCAGGGCCCTGCCTTCCTAGCGATCAGAAGGGCGGAGGTGGGATGAATCTGTGCATCCAGCTCCTTGGAGCTGTCGTGATCTAGAAACTGCCCAGAGGACGGGATGCAGACAGGTGAGCATGGCAGAAAGGGTGAGAAAAGCAGGTTGTCTGGGGAGAGTCACAAGGCCAGGCTAAGGTGTCTGGAGTGTAGATAGAGCTGTCAGGTCAGAGTTGCCCTTGGGATGAGCCCCTGGCTGCACCGTGTGCAGGAAGGGTGGGGACACCCCTCCTTGAGGAGGCCCAGCTGGGCTGTCTGGGTTCAAATGGGCCTAGCAAGTGAAGGGAGGGTAGGCTGGCTCTTCTCAGAGCAACCCTGTGTTGGTAGAGACCAGAAGGGTAGCCCACAGACCCTCATGAGGGCTGAGCAGGGCCTCTGCAACTTGGACAGGCCACTGCTGCTCAGACCCATGTTCCCAGGCTAAGCAAGCTCCTGGGAATGGACCCTAGCCTCACTGTAGGCAGCCCATCCTCTTCCCAGGGAAATGGAGCTGGCTGGTGTGGGGCTAGGTCTGGGGTAGCTGCCTCCCCCCACCCCACGTAACAGATAAGCCATTTACCTGTTGAGAAGAGCAGATCAGACAGTAGAGGAGCCCCAGCTGAGCCCCTGGAGGAATCGGGGGACCAAGGCTAGCCAGCAGGGCCTGTCCTGTGTGCATGGAAGCAGAGCGGGGTTGGGGGAGAGGGCCTTGGGGATTTCCACTTTATGGACGCAGAGCCTGAGACCCCGGGAGGAATGAGCTGTCCGTGGGGGTACACTGGGTGATGGCAGAATCAGGGCAAGAGTCAAGTCTGCAGGCTTCCTGCACAGAGCTCTGTTCCTTGTACCAGGCCAGGCAGGTGGAGGGTTCTAGGTGCCGAAAGTGAGGATGGTTTTTCTGACCAGGGACCAGGAAGCAAGGGGATTTTTTTTTAAAATTTAAATTCAGTTAATTAACATATAGTGTATTATTAGTTTCAGAGGCAGAATTCAGTGTTTGATCAGTTGCATATAACACCCAGTGCTCATTCCATCACGGGCCCCCCTTAACGCCCATCCCCCAGTGACCCCATCCCCCCACCCACCTCCCCTCCAGCGACCCTCAGTTTGTTTCATAGAGTTAAGAGTCTCTTATGGTTTGTGTCCATCTCTAATTTTGTCTTATTTTTCCCTCCCTGTGACCCTGTTTTGTTTCTTAAATTCCACATAAAAGTGAGATCGTATGATAATTATCTTTCTCTGATTGACTTATTTCACTTAGCATCATACCAGGAAGGGGAATTCTTAAGAAAAGTAAGTTTAAGTGATGCTGAGGGAGGTCAGAATAAGGTGAGCAGATGGTGAGGGTGGTCTGAGCAAAGACTTAAGAGCGCACAGTGGGAGAGGAAGGAGGAAGGCTTCAGAAGGGAGGTCTGGGACCAGGAAGCCAGACCTGAGTAAGCCCAGCTCTCGTCGTGAATCCAGTCTGTTGATACCCCCGGCATATGCACAGAAGAAGCCAGAGTGTGGGGGCTGTTCCTGGCAATCTGTGAAGATTTTTTAAATGGACCACTTTGTGATAAAGGAACTGATATCAGAGGCTGGGTTCATGAGTTTTCACTGCCTTCCAAGAGTTTGGGGAGGTTTGGAGGTGTATCAGTTAGCTTTTGCCGTGTAACAATACCCTACCGCACCCTACTCCACACATATATACACAACTTGTCGCTTAAAATGACAAACATTTATTATTTCGTATAATTCTGTGAGTTGGCTAGATATTCTTCTGGTCTGGGCCGGCTAGGGTCGGGCTGGATGGTCTGGGATGGCCTCCCTTACAGATCTGGGGACATGGCTGTGACGGATGGGATGACTTGGACGGCACCTGGTCTCATTGTCCAGGAGGCTGGGTCGGGCTTGTTCACACGGAAACGGATGTGTTCCCAGCAGCAAGAAGACAGGCCTCTGTGCGCCGGCATTTCCCGAGCCTCTGACAGCATCTTGCTTGCTGCTCTCCCATTGGCCACGGCAAGTCCCACGGCTGAGCCCATCAAGGGATGGCAGGAAAAACCGAGCCACATTGCAGAGGAGTGCCCCTACAGGGCTGGGAGGAATCTGTGGCCGGTTTTGTAATCCACTACAGGGAGATTCAGCACAACTAATTTGGAGCTACTTGGCCTATTTTTAGGGTTGAAGTCTTGTCTTTTTTTTTTTTTTTTTCAGAGTTTACAATGACTGTCAAAGAAACCTACTGCTCAGTGACAAATCTTGTGCCAAATACCCAGTATGAATTTTGGGTCACAGCTCAGAACAGGGTGGGCACCAGCCCCGCCAGTGAGCGTGCGGTGTACATGACAGGTAATGGGGCCCACTTGTGTCTGGAGCAGGCCCTTCCCCCCAGGGGATGCAGGAGTCACGGCTTCCTAGATGTGGCAGGACCGTCGATTTCACTTGGCAGGGCAGGAAAAGCTGTATCTTCTTCTTTCACTGAATGCACCAAATCTGAATTCCTAGAAAGGAAGGGACATTTGCTCAGAGTTGGTCTCAGAATACCAAAAAGCCTGCTCACAATCACAGTGCTGCAGCACTTTCCAACCCCCTTCTGCTCCGGGAACGTGGGAAAGGGATGCCCCGTGTCTTGCCACCCATCTGGGTGGCCGTAACAGAACAGCCCAGACCGAGGGAGTCATAAACGACAGACATTTATTGCTCATGGTTGTGGAGCCTGGAGGGTCCAAGATCACAGTGCCAGTATATTCAGTGTCTGGTGAGAAGCCTTCCTGGTTCAGCACGCCGGGCTCTGTTCCGGCTGAGTCCTCACACAGCACAAAGGGGCTAGAGAGCTCTTTGGGTTCTCTTTTATAAGAGACATCCTCCTTCTCATCTCCCAGAGACCCCACAGACCATCACATTGGGGAATAGGTTTCAACACATGAATTCGGCCGGGGGGAGGGTTGTCGGGGGGACACAGGTACTCCGTCTGTTGCACCTGGTTTGCTTTTTCTTGCACCAAATCTCTTTTGTGCAAGGACAGTGCTTGTGCTGTCTGGCCAGGCTCCGGGCACACTGGCTGGGTGTGAGCAGGATGACTGTTCATCTCTCCCTTTGTCCTGCGCCCAGCGCCTTCCCCTCCCATCATAAAAAGCAAAGAGATACGGAGCTGCGAAGAGGCTGCGCTCATCTGCTGGGAGTCTGGAAACCTGAATCCCGTGGACTCGTACACGGTGGAGCTGACCCAGGCGGAAACACCTGAAGCATCGGGCGTAACCGAGTGAGCGCCGGGGCTGTTTGCTGGGCACAAGAGGCCTTGATGCCTGACGCAGTGACACAGCTCAGGAAATGCATGGGGTCCGGAGGGAAAGTCAGAGTTGGGGACACATGGGAACCTTAATTTGGGGCTACTTTGTTTTCATGAGAAGTTGCTGGAATGGTATTACTGAAAGCGCATGATGAGTGAATAAATGGTTTAAACCTCGCGTTGGCTTTCTCAGCCCGACAACGGTTTACCGTTCATTCATTCAGCAAGTATTGCGGGCCTCGATGGTGCCGAGTCCTGTGCCTAGGCTCTGGGAGACTAGACAGAAAAATTTCCTCCCCTACGGAGCTGACTGGCAAGTGGGGGCAAACGGAAAACAAGAAAACAAACGCATAAGGTGCTGGAGGAACTGAGAGACCCACCTGGCTGGAATTGAAAGGGGAGGGAGAGCATCTTGAGGCAAAACAAAAGAGGTTAGAGCCCCACCCACAAAGAACTTTGTGTCCGTGGCGGGAGGCTGCCTGGAGGCTCACGCCCACGCTTGGCTGGCCGAGCTGAAGGTGTTCACAAGTGCATGAGGCTGGGGTCAGCTGCCCCAGGGGCCCGCGGGTCCCACGAGTGTGTAGCTGTGTGCAGTGGAGGACACATGGGTACACCTCTGGCCTACAACTAGGCAGTCCCAGAGTTTACAGAAGAGGGATGAACCAGCCAGGCAGCCCAGGACAGCCAGCACGTCCAGGGGATGCCCAGCTGTGGAGCACAGAGTGCATCCACCTGGCTCTGGAGAAATGGAGGAGGCAGGGGCTGGTGTCAACTCTTAGGGAAGACGGGTTCCTCTCTGCTGAATGCCGGGGTGGAGCCTGGCCATCTGTCCCACACACCCTCTGTTCAGGTAAAATCCATGTGTCCACAGCCATATCAGGGCTGACCTTGGTTATTCTAGAAATACTCAGGAGTGGGGCAGGGGTGGTCTGATGGCTCTGGCCACCTGAATGATCCAGATTTCCTTTGCAACTTGTGCTGATACCTTAGGAGCACCTGACATCTAGCACCAGCCCACAACGATGGGTGGTCGGTGACCTGGGTGATCTGGGGTAGCACCCGCTCTCCTAGTACCAGTCTAATCATCTTGAAGAAAAGACAAAATCCCTCACACACTAGTCCTTTCCTGCTAGCTCATCCCATACCAGCTTCTCTTCCCTGTCTGGCTCCGGCCACACTGTTACATTTAGTTCTCCTACTTCCCGCCACATGCCTGTTCTATGGAGGAGACTCCTGCCCCGTTTCGTCCAGTGACTTCCAAGTCATTCTTCAGAGCTCAGCTCAAAAGTCCCCTCTGCAGCATCAGGCACTCTGTAGTACATCGTCACCATGTCATGGTCACCACCTCACATTTCCTCCAGTGGTGGCTTGAGGAGTGCCTCGCTACCCATCCAGACTGTGAGCTCTGGGAGGCCAGGGACTACATTAGTTTTCCCCAGAGCCTCCGTCTACAGTGCCCGGAACCTAAGGTGCCTGGTTAATATTTATTGAAGGATGTGGGAATGTGCCTCTCTGGCCTGAAGCTGCAGCCTTCAGGACGACCTGGACACCCAGGCCTCATCAGGTGAGGGTGTGGTATCCGGAAGCGGGCATCACCCCGAAGGCTTCTCTTTTCCCCTGGGCTGAAATGGGTTTTAGCAGTTGCAGGACTAGATAATGGCAGTTATGAGCCTGTATTCGTGTCCAGTAGAATTTAAATAAATTGGGTTTTTCCCAGGCGGCTTCTGTTTGTCCATCAACACAGATGGAGGCCTGCTAGGGGCCCGGCGCTGGGCTCAGGTAGGTGGTCCTCAGTCCCGGTCAGCCAGCGGCGGGCGCACCGCATCCCACTGCATGCCTACCTCCACTGACACAGCATTAGATGCCAGGCGTGGGGCTAGGTGCCCAGGCCCCCAGGGCGGGGACCCCGGAGGGAAGAGGGCCACCCACACCAGGAGCCACAAAGGAACGAGGAAAGTGGACTGTGGGAGGACACGCTCCTGGCTGTGCCGCTGTTGGTCGGAGGACGGGGGTGCGAGGCTGGGTTTAAAGTCCCAGCTTTGAAGGGGAGGCCTGATGCCAGGGCCTGGCCGCCCGGCCCCACCGCGCGGTGACCGCCGCTCTGCGTCTTTGTGCAGGTCGGTTGTGGGCATCCCATCCTGTGAGTGCCTGGTGCAGCTGCAGCCCAGGCAGACCTACGCAATCTACGTACGAGCCCTCAACGTGGGGGGCCCCAGTGCAAGGAGCGAGCCCGTGACAGTGCACACCACAGGTAAGTGCCCGGGCCACACACTCCCAGAGACCTCAGGGAGCCGCCCTGTGGCTGACCAGAGCTGCATGACTTCGCTGGAAAATATGGCAAGTCAGGCCAGGAAGGTGTTCGGGGATGTCAAGGCCCTGGGGTCCCATTTTATAGACAGGGGACTGGAGGCCCAAGTCATAGAGCAGTTTGGTGGCGACCCAGGGGTCTTTCTCCATGCCCTCAGGTCGGCTAGAGGCTTGTCACCCCGGACCTGGGTGGCCCAGACACTTCATCACTCACACAGACCACACACCACCCTTGGGATGGCATCGTTATTCCCAGCAGGGGCTTTTGGCCTTGGCGGGTCTCCTGTTTCTGCTGTCAGCCCCAGAATCTCCCACCCACCCACAGACCCAGCTTGGACCTGGCTGCTCAGCCTCTTCCTAGGCCCTGTCTGGCCCTGGTGGGTGCCGCACCCCCAAGCCCAGCCCCAGCCCCTTCTCACTTGCTGTCCTCCTGTCACACAAGCCCAGATCTTGGGCATGCAGAGACATCGCTAGCAACACCCCCCAGCTCTGCTCTCCCAGCACTGCTTAGCTGCGGGCTCTGAGCTTCGTCGCCGTGCCCTGGGGTCCAGCGGCTCTTCGACCCCTCACAGAGCCGGTCCCGCGCAGGCCGGCCGACGGGGCAGCAGGCAGGTAGGAAGCAGAAGCAGGGAGCCGGAGCCCGGGCTCTGACTGGGGTCGTTGCCTGAGGGACGTTGTGTCATTCTGCCCTCCTTTCCAACACCAGGAGAGCTGTGTGATTAATTCTCACCCTGTTGCTTCCACACAGATGGGGAAAACCAGCTGAGGGGCCACGGAAAGCCCCAGAGCTGGTGCGGGCTCGTGCTGGGATTAGGACTCAGGGTTTTCTGTTCTGTTGGCCCGGGGCCTGCCTTTACTTGGCTGGTCCTCCTCGTTTTCTGTGCCGACCTGGTGTTTTGAAATGTCAGATTCAGGCTGTTTCAATGAGAGAGAACAGAGCAAAAGGTACAGCCAGCCCTTGAGTATTCAGTCATTTCTGACTTAGTTTGTTCATATACATTTTTTTAAGAGTGTATTTATGAAAGGGGCACCTGGGCGACTCAGTTGGTTAAGCATCGGACTCTTGATCTCAGCTCAGGTGTTGAGCTGAGGGTCCTGAGCGGAGATGGTGCTGCCCGAACCCAGGTTTGAGATGAAGAGAACAGGGATAGGAACTTGAGCAAAACAGAACTTGGCTATAAGACACAGAAGTGGAGAATGAGTCATTGTGCTTTCAAATGACGGATTTTTTTTTTTTTTACTAAATAATTTGTTCTTCAATCTATTCCGTACCACTTTGTGATGAGCTTTGTTTTAACCATGATTTGGGGAGGGCTGTCATCTCCTTCCCTCTCCCCCACGGCCCTAATTGAAATGTTAAATTTCACTTCCCTTTGTCAGATGGATCAGTAAGAATCTCCTCAATTCCTGCTTCCCCTGGCAGGTGGGTTAGAGGTTCCTGTCCCCGTGCCGGCGTTTACAGCCTCCCGGTTCAGAGAGCAAAGCCTCTGGAATCAGAAGGGCTTGGGGGTTCAGATTTGAGTTCTGTCATTTGTCGGTTGTTTTTTTTTTTTTTTAACCACCCGTGCCTCAGTGTTCTCCGCTACAAGGGAAAATAATAACCGCTGTTTCTAAGGGTAGTTGGTGAAGACTGAACGAGCGAAGACTTGCAAACCGCTCCTGGGAGCTAGGCACAGGGACCCTGGTGCGGGGTAACTGCCCCCCACCCCCGTCATTACGAACAGGAGGGGCAGGACCCCACGAGGCCCAGGCTGCCGAGAGGAGGGGGCAGCAGTGATGGGCTATTTCCACCTTCGCAGGCAGCTGCTTTCCCCTGAACCAGCACACCTGCCCTCCCTGGCTGACCATTTCTGAAGACGGGTTTACGGTCATGCGAAGCGACAGGAAAACCCCCGCGAAGGAGCCGCTCCCTGGCAACACCCAGTTTACCAGGTACTTTTTATCAGCCTCTCACTGGAACATTCTGTGAACCTCCCTAATGCTCGCTGTTGTGCAGGTGAAAGTGGGTGATGACAGATGCCGTCTTGAAGAGGGAAAGAGGTCCCAGAAATGGATGAGGGCCGAGGGGCCTGGTGGGGAAGGGAGGCTGGGGAGGTGGAGGGAAAGGGTCTGGCTGGTGCGGGCTGAAGACACATGTGGCCGCGGAGGTCGAGTCCCAGGCAGGAGGAGTCGGACCACGAAGCCAGGCCGGGGGTCACGCCAGCAGGCAGCAGGAGAGCTGGACGGAGGCGTCCCGGGGCTGGGCCCCGCACCCCCTCTCCTGCACCGCGAAACCTTATTTTAAAACTCCTGATGAAAACCCACAATGGAGCCTGAGACAGAGTCGGCGGGGAAGATGGGGATTGCGTCAGTGCCTGAGCTGAGGGGGGGGGGTCCCCCAAAGGTGGGCGCCGTCTGTCTACCTCTGTCGCTGTTTCCAGACCTTGGCGCTCCATTCACGTTGAAACCATTTCTTTATGCCTTCCTTCTTTCCCAATACTTAAAGCAGACTTGCACTCAGGAGCAAATACGCACTACTGAAACAGAAAAGTCAAAGCAATGGGAGAGAAAGAACAGATAGGTTACGTTTTAGAGCGAATTCCATTTCCAGGATTACACTGAAGGGTGGCTCTCAGCTTCCCGGCAGTCAGGAAAAGAAGAGGTGGTGGTGGGTTGGATTTAGAGTCGGGAGGATCTTCTAAGGAGGAAGAGGGGCTCTCCTATGGGGGCCGCAAGGGCCACTGACACAAACAGTATCCAGCCTCCCTGCTGGGGTCCTCAACTCTCCCGGGGCTGGCTCCTCCTCTGATGTTGGCTCCCTGCTGGCGTATCTACTGTGTGTGTATTAAGCACCTACTATGTGTGTTAGCACGCACAGGGTACAATGGAAAAATGACTTTATCCTTGCCCACCTCTGCCCGGGCAGCCCAGGGTTGGGGGGCATGGAGAGGGGTAGGAAGTGATAAAGGTCTTACTTGTGTTTTAAAAAAAAATTCAACGGAGTAGATTTTAAAGATCGTATTGGCTTTATTCACTGATGTACGAACTGGGCAGGAGCTCCAGGGAACTGTAGAAGATGAAAGAGTTCCATGGGCGGAGTGAGCAGGAGCAAGGACCTTACAGTAGGCAGCAGGTGGTTGTGACAGGCTAAACTCCTTCAGGGGACAGCGGGGTCTCTCAAGCACGTCACCTCACTAGTGCTCATCAGGCGACGACTGGTTGACCAGTTTCAGATTCCAGATCTGAGAGAACTGTCACTGTAACTGGGTTGTTTCGGTTTGGTGACATGGGGCTTAGCATGATGGACTCCATTTTGGGCCTGTTGTCCTGTTTTCAACCCGTTTGGTACCTGGCTGGTACCAGTGTGATGTGTCTCTCTCGGGCAGTTCCCAGGTAGGCCTCTCCCCGTGGCGGCCCCTCCCAACCCACCAACCCCAGCACCCAGTTATACAGCTCGAGGTCTGCCGAGGTCTCCTGGGCCCTCCCAGGAAGTTCTCTTGGACAGGATCCTCTCAAGAACAAAACGAAGACAGCTTTCCTGCAGTGGATTCCATTCACGCCAGGTCCCCTGAACGCACCCACCTCTGACCAGGCCGGTGCTCCTTCACTCTGTGTGAACCACAGGAAAGCTCCCTGCCGGCAGACAGAGCCTCAAGCATCTCCAGCTCCAGCCCTTTGGTGTTGCACTCAAAGTTGCAAAACAGTTTTTGGCCACCGAGTCCTGCATAGGTGGTCTAGCACCTCACCCGGAAACACGGGAGAGCTCCCCATCTAGTGTTCTGTTCGTGGCTTTTGGGGGCCCAGCCAAGCTGAGTTAGTCCCCATTTCAGTATCGTTACCAGTCTATCTGTTGCCCTGTGAAAACACCATACTGGGTGCTGGGAGTAAGAGACACAGATACTGTCCCTGCCCCCCTGACTCAGACTGGCAAGTCGGGGAGATGCAGATGTCAAAGACGCACCTATGAAATAAGTTTTTAGGAGTATGGACAAGCATTGTAGGAGCCCCAAGGAGGAAGGCTTCCCGCAGGGGCAAGGGCCGGAAGGATGAATGGGAATCCTCCAGGCCGACGGCAGATTGAGTGCCTTCTGCCTGTACAAACAGCAAAAGCCAGAGAGGCCGTCTGTTTGGAGAACCACGAGCAGTTGTGCGTATCAGGGGCGTAGGGTCCGTAACGGGAGGAGGCAGGAGATGGACTCATTCTAGTGCAAAACAGGTTTGGATCTTACCCTTCCGGTTGTGGAGAATTTAAGTAGGGTAAGGGACAGGGTCAGATTTACATTCCAAAAGGATCACACTGGCCATGAAGTGTGAGCTAGGGAAGTGTGTGTGTTGTGGGGGGGCGGGGGGGGGGTGACAAGGAGACCAGAGGAGAGCGGCCAACCGGTTAAGGGGCGGGCAGGGGCAGGACGGGTCAGGGGCTGTAATTCTATGGAGTGCTGATCAAGTGCCAGACACGTTCCAAGTGCTTTACGTGGATGATCTCATTGAATCATCACAACAGCCTGTGAGGGCCAAACCATCATCAGTCCAATTTGACAAATGAGAAAATTGAGGCACAGAGAAGTAAAGGAATTTGCCCACCAGCACACTGCTAGTAAGGGTTCGGGTCAGAATTCAACCGGAAGCTGAGCTTGTAACCACTACATTACTCCTGTCTTAGTTTGCTGCCTTGGGTTATTAGGTAGATAGTTAAGTCCGTTAATGGAAATGGAGAGAAAATGAGGGGTAAATACCCCTCCGCACCCCAAGCAAAACACAGTTTGGTCGGCGGGAGAGGTAGGAAGGTGTAAGTTCTGTTTGGGACATTCTGAAGGAGAGACAGCAGGTGGGTGGGCATGTGGGTCTGGGGCTTGGAGTAGAGATGGCTTCGTTTTACAGAGAAGGGGTGACTTCACGCGCAGTCTGCTTCCCAAAGCTTTGCGTGGCCTTCAGAACTCGGGCTGTGAGAACGTGAGGGTGATCTGGCTGTGACATCTGTCACCCCATGGATCGCCGGGGCTGATGTGGCTGACCTGGCTGGCTGGGCAGCGGTCCCCTTCCTCCCTCACCGCTCCATGCACGTCCCTCCCAAAGCTGCACACTGGGTCGAAGAGGACGACCTTCCTGGATAGAGGAAGACCGTTCTTCGGTCAAGGGTATACGAGTAGCTGCGCTCCCTGCTAGAACCTCCAAACAAGCTCTGAAGGTCCATTTGTAGGAGAACGTATGTAGTCAAGCTTCCAAGACTCCAAAGGAGGCCCTGCATGTGGCCGTCTGCCTTTAAACAAAGAAATAAACACATAAATAAATAAATGAGAACTTGGGGTTTGAGAGTAGAGATCATGTGTTAATGACAGCTAAACAAATCTGCCTAGGGATCTGGGGAGCCACCTTGAATTTGGCTAATGTAGGAATTTCCTGCCAGAGGTAGAATATTCATTTTGGAGATACTGATGTGGTCCAATTTCCAACGAGAACCTTTCTCTGGAGAATGCTGCATTGTTGTAAAACAAAACGTTAACCCTGACCTTTGTAAGTGTAATTGTTCCTGGTGGCATCTTGGAGGTAGAGTCGGATCATCTGGGAGGAATTTGCTCTTCACTCTTCTTGGGTCTGCGCCAGTGATGCGACTCCCCGGCTGCTGCTTGTGGGCCGCCCCATGGTGGGCATCACCTCGAAGACCCTCGAGCTGGTTCGGAACCTCGAGCACACGGTTCTCCCGATGATGCTGAGTCCCGTGAGGTTTCAGTCCCTTTCTTTTTTTTTTTTTTATCGACAAGTGAACCAAACCTTTGTTACTCAAAAGGCCAATCATTTAAAAACGCAAACGGAGCCTTTTCTACCAGCAGGGTAACAATTCTCTTGTGATTTCAGCATCGGTCAGGCGGGCTTTGTGAGCCGAGGGCTGCCGCTTCACGAGGGAGGCGGTCGGAAGCCCTCCCTCCATATTTATCGGCCCCCTGCTGACCATCCCCAACAGCTGGTGTCACTCAGTGTCACAGCCAGGCTGGCATCACCCCCAAATCACACGTGCTCCCTCTTTCTAAACCCAGGTGTGTTGCCGTCATGGGGAACCTAATTCCAATCCGAGGGCGCCACTACTGGGAGGTGGAGGTGGACGAGCGTGCCGACTATATGGTGGGTGTGGCCTTTGAAGATGTCCCTAAACAGGAGGACCTGGGAGCAAACTGCCTATCTTGGTGCATGAGGCACAGATTTGCATCATCGAGGTAAAGTAACATCCAGACAGCCAGCGTTAAAATTTGCTTTGAAAGAAGAGATCAGGAGGTTTCGCTAGCAATAATTAAGGCCTACAGTATGTCTTAGGAAGTATTTTAGGGTATTTCAGGGCTCTTTTCTAGCCCTTTTCCCTAAAGTCCAGATGAGGAGAAACAGCAGCTTTGGGATAAAAATAGCTAAACTTCACAAAGAGCTTGTTCTGCACCAAGCACTGTTCCACACTCTTAGATGAACTATCCCATTTACTCCTCACAATTCTATTATACCATTTTAAAAATAAGAAAGCTATGCCTCACAGCAGTTGGATAATCCATCCAACATGGGTTTTTAGAGCTTGGAATCAAATCCAGGCAGTCTGGCTCCAAAGACTGCATTCTTCACCACTAAGTGATTGGTTTTTCGTGTTCAACTTGTGTTATTCAATGGATGCAGTTTGGTTTGAAGCCCCAGTTATGTCTTTGTAAGTGGGCAGAGGCTTAACAGTTATGGCTCACTCTGGTTTGCTTCTGCTGCTAAGCACTCTATCCTCTACGCATGGACTGGTTCTAAAAAGCTGGGAAAATCCCATGAGGCCCCCAGGCCAGTGGACATTGTCAGACTTGGAAAGCCATTGTTGCAACCTCCCTTCACTTCAAAAATTGTAAAACTTCACACCATTTTCCCAGCACCTCTTGTACTCTGGGGCCTCTGACCCTCACTGGCTTGCTGAATCCTATTAATGTTCGATCCAGTGTTCTCTGCTCGGGAGCCTCTGTCATGGTTAAACACTATCTGTCATGCCCACACGTATGTGGGAAGACCAGCTTTCCCCCTGTAAGATACTTGGACTAGAACTGACTCTACTATACCTCAGACCCAGTTTGAGGAATACAAGAAATACTGGGCACTGAGCCAGATAGTTTATGTGGTTTCTGCCTGAAGACAGACTAATGATCACAGCGTCCTCTCCTAGAAAGGTAGAAACGAAGGGCAGAGAAAGAGGAGAATGAAGGAGGAGTAGGGATCTGTGGGAGGTCAGCAGACAGACAGCATGAAAAAGGCAGGCCAGAAGCCAGGAACCAGGGCTAGAGCAGTCTCGTGCAGTCCCGTCTTGGAAGGATGTGTGAGCGAGAGACAGAGTTAGGAGTGGAGGACGAGGGTTGGGTACCCTAGCTGACTCACGTTTCTTGCTTTAGTCTTGCCTCCTCTGCTGTGGTGGGAGGAAGGTGGAGGGAAGGGAAGTTTCTGGGGGCTGCTTAGCTAAGAAAAGGAGCTGAGGGGAAGACGAGGTGAGACGGGCTGGCTTTCTTCCACACTCGGGGACTATTCCAAGTGCTCCTCCCGGGTGCGCGGACCAGCGTGTGGGCACTGAGCTCTGCAAATGTCTGGGTAGCAGGGGGAGGAAGTCCCTGTGGCTGGTTTTGGTTCCAGCCATTTTTCAAAGCACACAAGCTACAGAGCATGGCGAGAGGGTCCTGGGCTTACACTGCAGTGAACGGTGACAGGCTCCCAGGTGGCCCTGCTAAGGCTGAAGGTTTAAGAATTGTGCCTGAGTACTCGTGCACAGTACTCTCCCAAAAGGCCCATTTTATTACATGAAACATCACGAGGCTGCCTGTTTCAAATGTCTTTGTAATCAAAGGCTTTATACGTCTGATCCTTAAAATCCAAGGTTTTAAAACATCTATTTCTACACAAATTTCGATGCAATAGTTTATATTACTGTATTTAAGTTTTTTAGGTTAAGAGACTGCTCAAAAACAAATGGAGTTTAAAAATATGTCTCTTAGGACAAATTTTAGAAAAGAGACATATAATTTTGGAAATGGCCTGTTTTGGTAGTTAATAAAAAAAAAATACCACCACCATAGGAGTATTTGAATAAAATGAATATGAGATGTTCTGTAAATAACCCATCTACAGAATTTCCGAATCTTTGTTGTATCAACATTTAATTTTCAGGCATAAGTATGAGTTCCTGCACAACGAGACGACTCCAGATATAAGAATAACAGTGTCCCCAAGGAAGATTGGTGTTCTATTAGACTATGAAAATTCAAAATTGTCATTTTTCAACGTGGACATTTCTCAGCACCTTTACACGTTCAGCTGTCAGCTCCACGGATTTGTGCATCCCTGTTTTTCTTTGGAAAAGCCTGGCTGTCTGAAGATACGGAATGGCATTGCAATGCCAAAGCACGTCTCTTTCTATTAGACCATTCCGATGCCCGGCTTCCTCTCTCCCGTACCCACTCCTGTAAGCCACTCACTTCTCAGCCGGCAGGGCTGGGCATTCAGGCACCATGCACCCGGCACAGTTCCGGCTCATGTTCACCTCTGGCCGACTGGCATGCTTGACACTCATTTCACCGGACCTGGAGTCTAGTCCTGCGCACTGCCGCCCGTGTGACGTTAGGTTAGTCATTACCGGGCCCGGCTGTCACGGGAGGGCTCGGCCAACATGAACTCAGAAGTCTTTCAAGTGGTCAGACTGTACTGGTCTATTGGTTTATAGGCAAAGTATCTGAATCTCCAAGGCCTGCAGAGCTTGGGCTGAGGGGCACAGGAAAGGAAGGGATGCTAAGTGACGTGTCGCCAGCAGCCAGGACAGAACTGAGAAGGCGAGGGGCCGTCCACAAAGAGAAGCAGGGAAGCCAAGGGCCTTGCCCTCTCCTGTTTTCCCAGCGGTTATCGGCACTGTGATGAGGGGATCTCCGGCTGAGCACTCTGTGACACCCCGTTCCCACGCCTAATTCTGTGAACGCAGGGACAGTGTCTGTCTTGTTCATCATCCAGCTGCTAAGGGCTAACACATAACGAACAGGTGGTACACAGCACATATAGAATAAATTAGTATCTTCTTCACCCCACCACTGCTCCTAGGCTCTCCCTGCTCTCGGGGTCAGGGATGGCAGGGCTCTTTCACAGCGCAGCAAAGAACGCGCGGCCAGGAGATGGAGACAGCGTGGAGGGGAGGCAGTATAAAGGCCCAGAAGGGCCCCTGCAGCTTGATGGCAAGACTGGGGAAATGGAGCCCTCCGCACCGCTGCACGCTTCGTGTCACACAGCAGCCTCCACATCAGTGTGGTACTTTAACTGCATCGGCGAGGCGGGGGTGGTAAGCAGGGAAAAAACAGACATTAGTGGCAGCTGATCCTAGAACAGTCCCATAAGGAAAATCAGATTTGAAATCAGAAGGCCTACGCTTGATCACTACTCTGTAGCTGCTTTGCCTTCAACCCTAGAAAAGTCCCACTATCTTCAAGAGCTCCTGTTTCCCTTAAACAAAGAAAAAATAGTACCCATTTCATAGGACTGGGAGATTTAACGATGAACGCAAGAGCAGCAAATGCACCGCAGTTTCTGAAAAGAAGACACCAGCCCACGAAGACCCAAGCTGAGCACTGGTGGGTGAAGCGGTCTCCTCACCAGCAACTCCGGGACTTCTTGCCTGGATGCCTTTGCCCATCCTGCGACCACAGGACCCGGCCCCACCGGCTGCATTCTTGGTTCTCCAGCCCAGGTGTCTGGTTGTCGCTTAAAAGCTCTGCACACAGCATCTTCCGGCGTGTAAGTTAAGATGCAAGATGCAGAGTCAATGACTCCATCTGCGAAGCAATTCTCAGAGACAATTTAGTATTCTGCCCTGTGTATGCCTCTCTAAGCAGACATGATCCTCATCTCCTCACCTAAGGTTTTGGGTGAAGTGAAAGCTCCGCAACTTGTTTTCCAGCACACTCAAAGTCTCACACGATGAACACCTCCTCTGTCTCCAAACTCTGCCTGTTGATATGAACAGCAGCTCAGATTCCTGAATTAACAACTCACCTTGACAGTCTTCCAGCTCCTTACACACACACACACATGTGCGCGCATGCCTGTTCTGCCAAGCTGGATCACTGGCCTGAAACAGGAAGGTACAGCCAGTTTGAGCACAGACAGGGTTCATGTTATAGACAAAATAGACACATGCGTGTATTCGACACTGTTCAGCTACTGAGACAGAAACTGCCAGGTGGGAAGTAGGGCATCACAGATAAGGCAAGTCTGAATTCCGGATTCTAACAGGTTTTATGGAATATTTCACATGCAATACGAACATGGATAAAATGATAAAAACTCGACACCTATAAGGTTTGAGTGAAATTTTTATTTGACCAAGAAAAAAACATCTACAATTGGCATTGACCACTGACATTTAAAATCCACTTAAAGCAGAAGACCAGCTTAAAGCATCACAATTATTCAGCATAAGGAACTTTTGTTTAAACATATTTCTTCTACAAGAAGAAAAAATAAGTCTAGAACAGAACCAAACAAAACATTTTTTTCTGTAAAATATTCCAGTTCCTAAAATATCATGAATAGTCTGCTGAAACTACATTTCAGCAAGGGGCAGGATTTACCTCAAGGCCATGTTCACCTGCAACCTGCTGATAAATCTGTTAAAAAACAAAACAAAGAAAAAGATTTTTAAAAAGTCAGACGATTGTAGCCACAATCCCTGACTCAGTGCAGTTAAAACAGAACATGTCAGTCTGTTCTTTTCCTAGCTTCACCTGTCTCACTGTGTAACCCTTAAGCAAGTTACGAACATAAGCTTTGGCTTCCCTCAACAAAGGGGAGTATGTAAATATGTAAAATAACCACAGAATCTGAGTGTAAACTACCATGGGCTTAGTAATTCAGAACAGTCCAATGTGAAGGCACCCTGAGATGGGACTAGAAAGTTGGTGAAAGACTTGGGATATAAAATGACATTGGTTTCTGGTAAAATTAAATTGCCTTTTATTTGGAAACGTGTATGTTTAATAATTGACTTCCTGCTGGTTCAGACAATGATATGCAATCACTTATACACATTCAATAAAATATTTCAGAAGCACGTGCTTGGTGGTCAGTATGAAGCAGAGCCATTACACGGGCACCGAGGCCTTTTCCTCACTACTTCCCATCCTCCGGTATTTGTCAGAAGCAGAAGCTCACATGGCTCACACATTGGTAGCCGCCCGCAGCACAAGTCACAAGTCACTCTGCCACGGCATTCTGTAACTGAGTCTGTGCTGGTCTCTGCCCCAGGAGGCTCAGCTCCCAGAAAACTTGCTGGACCCCCTGCAGGCTGCACCACAGGAGGTCCTGTCTTCCTAAACTTTCCTAAACAACGTCTCCAATTTCTAGCCACCCTCCTATCAGTTAGTACAGTAAGAGTTTCGTGGGTCCACTACCTTCTCCCACCCTTTCTAATCTCTTAATTTACTCTTCCTATTTTCCACAGTAAGACAACTCAGAGTGTGTGCTTGCTGTTGGTAGATAAGTAGGTCTTGAATTTATTTTGCAAACAAGACCTGTTCTATCTACCTTTTCCTTTAGGAGGCTAACAGCAGAGTCGGCTTGACTTCAAGGACTCTGTTTTCTTAGTCTCCAGAAGACCAAGTCCAGCTTTTGAAGCACTGTCCTCTAGGGTGTCAAGACATGAAAGGAATGGTAATTGAGCACTTTTAGGTAACTGTTTTAATAAAGTTTTAATGAAGTTTTCAGAGATTTTTCTTCACTGCAATCAATAGTTAAGGAATCTAAATGCAAAATCAGAGTCAATGCTTTGGGAAGAAGACTCCAGCCAGTCAGCAAGTCTCCTAGAAGGCGCATGACAATGAGCTGGGCATGATGCCCCAAGGCAGTAGTTATTTTAGAGCAGCTACGGCACAGGTGCTACTTCTTGTCACATAGATCATGTTCTACTACTTCCCTGCTTGTCTTCTGCTACCCCCAACCCCAGGAAAAATTTAAGCCCCATTCACTGATGGGATTGCTTTTTCTTCATTCTCCCAGACTTGGACAGTATCAGGTTTTTCTGCTCTGTTTTCACCTTACTCAAATCCTGGTGGAATTAAACTATCCCTGATCTGAATGATGACAATTCAGCGACAGAGCATGGAGCTCAAACAACATGCAGTCATGTACACAGAGCCAATAAAAATGCTTTTGTAGTAGGAACTTGGATTCTCATTTTGCTGTCTCCCCCATGCCCATTCCTAGGCTTAGATGGCTTAAGAGATGCCCTTAAATTCGAGAAGAAGGGACTGGAGACAAGAATATAATCCATTCGCTAGGAAAGCACTCAATCAACAAAACTGAGGTTTCCCCGCTATGCATTTTAACAAAGCAGGAACTTAGTTTTTAGAGATGGATTTCCAGAGTCCATACACTGCTTCTTGGTAAACCTGTCATCTTATTCTGCCGCTCAGAAAGTTTCCTACCCTCTGACTTCTTTTATATCCCAAACACCCACCCAATGAAGGGGGAAATGGACAGGGAGAGAGAAGGAAAACAAGAGAAGTGCCTGAGGACAGACCTCTGAAGAAAGGTAGAAGATACCTGATAAACAAGCCCCAGATCCCTAGGCACCTGGAATGGACCTACACTTTCTTGTCCACCTAATGACTGTAGAGCTCAAAGGTCACTTCCTGGAAGCACTTCCTAATACCTCCCTCTCCCAGGCTGAGTTCGCTGCCACACACTCACCTCTTTTGGAGTGGCACACAGCAACTACCGACCTACGTCTGCACCTCCTGGCTGTATGCAAACCAGAGGCAGGAACTGCATCTCCTCATCTCTGAATGTCACAACACGGAAGCAACGGCAGGCTGCTTTCCAAGAGCTCATTTACCTGAAAAGAGGTAAGGGACATCAAATTGTCTTCCAAATTAAATCTCTTCATCAGAAAGCAAAGCACTTTTAAATTATGTGTTGGGTGAAGAGAGGGAGATAAAAAATAGAGTGTGATTCTTAGCCTTTCTGCTGTCCCAGTACACCTGAAGGATCTACCACATAATCCCATTAGTGAGAGCCCCTTCTGACCTGGAGGGAGTGGGAGGGGGCTTACCAGAATCTGATGTGTGAGGAAGATGTTTAGAATGCTTCCTTCCCATCACTGCCAGAGATCTCTAACACTCACGTTTAATATTTATTGCAGTTTTGACTATTCTTAAGAGAGCCCTTATTTTTTTTTTAAAGATTTTTTATTTATTTGAGAGACAGAGAGAATGAGAGAGAAAGCACATGAGATGGGGGGAGGGTCAGAGGGAGAAGCAGACTCCCTGCTGAGCAGGGAGCCCGATGCGGGACTCGATCCAGGGACTCCAGGATCATGACCTGAGCCGAAGGCAGTCGCTTAACCAACTGAGCCACCCAGGCGCCCAAGAGAGCCCTTATTTTAAAAGCTCTGAAACATCAATTCGGTTTGTATGTTTGGAGGCTGATGAGTGGAAGTGAAGGCCCTGACAGAGCCCGATCTGATAGCACACCACACCACGACTCTCTGCTGGTCTGAGAATCTAAGACTTTCATGGAGAAATGACATGCTGTAAAGGTAACAACAACCCCAGGGCAATATAAAGACCACAGGTGATACCTCCTCAAATGTCAAGTGTCTTTTAAAAATCATTTTATGGGAGAGACTTCCTCATTCCTCCAAAATTATAGCCAAACTTACATTTCAGACATAGGGTGAAAATCCTACATATATGGAGGCATCTCTTATTCTTGAAATCTCATCCTTTCCTAAAAAGTGATGGAATGTTCAGATCCTAGGTTTCATTATTTTAAATTGGAAAACTCTGGGGGCACCTGGGTGGCTCAGTCGGTTAAGGGCTCAGGTCATGATTTCCAGGTTGTGGGATCGAGACCCATGTCGGGCCCCCTGCTCAGTGAGGAGTCTGCTTCTCCCTCTCCCCCTGGGCTCTCTCTCTCTCTCTCTCTCTCCAAAAATAAATAAATAAAAATCTTTGTTCCCAGCCCTTCAAAGAATCTCAAGCCAATCTCCCCAAAATAACCACACATAACTGTCTACCAAGGATTTCTGTAGGGTATTTTAAACACCGATTACCTACTTATGTAATCATTATGAACTCAGTAGTGGGTACGTTTCTGTGCCGTTACCAATCCACTGAAAAGTCTCGAGTTCTGGAAGTGAGAGAAGGGGGATGCAGACTGTGACCTGCTGTGGTGGCTGGTGGAGAAGGTGAGCAAGGGTGAAATGGCCAGGGGAGTGAGGGGAACAGAAACGGCCTACAGCCTGTCCGTGTCCAGATCCACTCAACAGCTGGTCTGCTCTCCTTAGCCTGGACTCTCTAGGAGTTAGTCTGAACCGCTGTCTGAAGCGCTATACAAATCAAAAGGAGGAAAGGAAAACGAAATGGAAGATGTGTTCCTTGTGCCTGGAATTATACGTGTCCTGGAAATAAAAGACTGTGCTCGTTACTGCATTTTTAAGTAATACTTCTGCTCATGTCACCATCACTTGCAACAGCAATCATGTCTTTATCGTCTCAAGTTTCTTTGGAACCTTTGCACAGAGCAGTTGTTCTCAGGGTGTGGCTCTTGTGGGGGCCCCTGACCCTTTCAGAGGGTTAGTCAGGTCAAAACTACTTTCATAATAACACTGAGACATTACTTGTCCCTTTCACTCTTATTCCATGAACGTACAGAACAGAGTTAAACCAGACATTCATCACTGACAACAGCGTGTGCTTGTATATTCTTGTGTTTAGAACATTTCTCAGTTTTAACCTCTAACACTAAAAATACCCATTTTATGTATAATCCCACATAAACAAAAGCTCTTTGGAATCCTCAATAATTTTATAGGAGGGTCCTGAGGCCAGAAAGTTTGAAAGTTCTTAATATACAGAGCATTCATTGCTTCACCACAATGAAAATCTAGTTGAATGAGTTTCTCAGTAGTAAGAGTTCGCCTACGTTTTTCAATACTTGCTAATGTACAAGTTGTTTGGTAGACCTCTAAGGCTTATGCACTTTCTTACAAGACATTTCCATTTACAAACATGAGCGCGATGACAGAGACAATGCACAATACATTTAAACAGCATGAGCACCAAATGCAGTGTTACCGAAGACAGCGGAGGTTTGACTGCAGGGTACCCTACAGCATCTCACCTGGACTTGTGGCGAACTGACAAGTCCATTGTGGCTGGTTTGATTCAGATAGCGTTCTAGGTAAACATTTCCACAGGCTGTGACAGCAAGTGTTCACAGTGAGAACTCTGACAATAGTTAGCTGCAAGTCTTGCAGGGTGAGCACATATCCATCAAACTCAGGCCTCTCTGTGCAAAGGTATGTAACAGGTCCTCAAGTTCCATCTTCCTTTTGTTACTACACATACAATGCTGAATAGGAAGTGACAGAAGGGACATGTCGGACTCCTCTCCGTCTACACAGCATCTAAAATGTAAATAAATGGGAGTGCCTGGGTGGCTGAGTCGGTTGAGCGTCTGACTCTTGATTTCGGCTCAAGCCATGAATGAGATCGAGCCCCTTGTCTGGCTCCATGGGAAGTCCGCTTGAGATTTTTCTCTCTCCCTCTGCACCCTCTAAAATAAATAAATAAATCTTTTAAAAAATAGAACGTAAATAAATGACACAGTTCTAACTCCTGACACATATTGACTTTGCCTTTGTTGGATTCATACTGCACCTAAACGGGCATCCCCACCGTCCTCACTCCCTGAAAAAGACGGCTTAGCAACCCCCCCAAAAAAGTTAAGACGTGGAGGACAGGATGCTAGGCTGGAAATGAAGAAATCTCGCTCCTAGGCCTGGCTCTGTCACTAATGAGCTAGGTGACTTTCAGCCTGCCTCCTCTATGCTTCAATGTAAACTGAACCAAGGGGCGATGACCCAGTTCCTCCTCCGACACCAAATGACGTTCCCGGCGGATTGAGGAAGCTTAAAAACGACCGGCCGTGCGTTTATGTTTTCAAATTAATGCAACAGGTGCTGCTGCCTCAAGCAGGAGTCACCGATTCAAACCGTCTGGTTCCGTACAGGCCCTCGCGTCACATCCCTTAAGCGACACAGGCCACCACTTATGTGAAATTCACCTACAGCATGATTTTTCCTTAAACCTTACTCTGGGCGTGTATTTCTCCCTTCCACATATATCCCCACCACAGCTCCGTGAACCAGCGAACTGGGTTTTTTTTTAGACGAGAAAGCTGAGCACGAGTTAGGAACAAGACCCAGCTCGCTGGTGATGCGGACCCCGCGACAGACACGTCGACCTCTCACCTCTACGCCGGTTCCCCGCCATACTCCCGGAAACCCGACACACCAGCCAGCCTGCCTACTAGGACGCTGCCGTCGCCCGCCCCGCCGGTGGCCAGACAGTAGCCTCACTTCACGCCACAGCCTAGACCAGCCCTCCCGCGTCTGATCGCGGCGACTCCTCCTCTCTCCTTCCGGTGGAAGAGCCCTTTCCGGTTTCCGGGCGTGGGGAGGAAGTCCCGCCCCCACGCAACAGCATATCACAGCGGGACGCGCCGTCGCGGCAGCGTGCGGATGCGAGTCAGTGGCGGCGGGGGTGGGTAGGAGCGACCCCTGGCCTGAGGTCGCTGTTGCTGGGCTCCCGGGGGCGGGGGGCGGTGGGGAGTGGGGAGAGGGCTGAGCTGTTCAGCGGGGCCTGGGAGAGCGGCTTGGAGACTCCCGTCTCCTCAAGAACTCCCTCCTGAGCGTCCTTCGGGGGATGGAGGTCCTTCCCCCCGCCAGCTGCCCGGTATTTTACTTAGTTTCTGCCTTCCGTTTATCTGCGTAGCCGCATACCTTGCAGTCATAATGGTTACCGCTTAGTGAGCATTAGCTGTTCGTGGTTTACAGAGCAGGAGCTCATGAGCGTCTGGTAATTCCTGACTACTGCTGTTGTCCACTCATGCAAGTGCTTGAGTTATCTCCATAGTTCTCAACTGGACTAGGGACATAGCGCTGTTGGGGTTAGGAAGAGAAATTACAAATTAAAATTGCCCTTGTTTTAGTTTCCAAGGGCTGTCGTAACGAAGTATCCCAAGTTGGGTGGCTTAAAACAACGTGTTGTCTCTTAAAGTTCTGGAACCAAGAAGTCGGAAATGAAAATGTCGGCAGGATCATGCTTCCCCTGAAACTCTAGGTAAAAAAAGGCTTCCTTGCCTTTCCTAGTTTCCGGTGGTGTCCAGCCATCCTAGGAGTTGTTTGGCTTGTAGCTGCATCACTCGGATCTCTTAACTCCGATAGGGTGTTTTCTCTGTGTCTCTCTCTCTCTCTTTAAAAGGACGAAGTCCTCCGGGACAAAGGACCACCCTACTCCAGTATAACCTGATCTTAAGTAATTACATTTGCAATGACAGTTTCCAGATCAAGTCGCATTCTAAGGTTCTGGGAAGGACATGAATTGGGGCGGGGGGCGGGGGTGACACTGGCCAACCTCATATAGCTGTCAAAGAGCTTAAGAAGTTGGCAAGCCAAAAGCTGAGAATTTGCTGTAGTACGTAGGAATTCAAACGGAGTTCGGTTGGACCCAAGAAGTTTTCGTGGACATTTGAGCTATTCCCTTGATAGGTGGGTAGGATTTGGATGTGCCATCATAGCTCATACCCAGCATTCTAGGCAAACAAACATCACAGACAAGAAAACACAGGTTGAAATGTGAAGTAAAGCAGGAGGGATCTTGAATATAAGCTAAAGAGTTTGGACTCTATTCTGTATGTAAAATGAGCAGTAAATCAAAGTGTTTTGCCAGAGGAGTTGTGCTTTGAAGATTAACTAGCAACTTGAGTCAAACCTACTTTGTGTTACTTAGGCCATTTTAAGAAGTCTTAAATCCTATTCTCTGAGCATACCCTGTTATTTTTCATCCTAGTGTCTCTGCTCATGCTGTCCCTTATTTCTGGAGTGCTGCCATCAAGGAGAGTTCAGATCATTTTATGTTTGCATCCCAGTAATGCCAAAACCTGACAAAGGTAGCACAAGAAGAAAAAACTACCAAACCCCCATAAATACAAAGCCCTAAAATAAGATATTAGCAAATTCAGTCGTGCCCTCCATCTGGAACAAAAAAGGTTTTATCCCGGAAATGATTTAACATTAGAAAGCCTGTTTCTATAAATCACTGTATTGTAGCTTAAATCTGTATGAGGTTTAAATCTATATGATCGTCTCAATTGATAAAGTGTTTTTTGAAAATATTCAATACCTCCTTTGATCGAAAACACTTAAAATGGGAATAGACATATAGCAACTTGATAAAAGCACTTAAACTGATAGTGAATTTCATACTTAATGATAAAACAGTAGAAACATTTCACTAAACTCAGAAAAAAAGGGAATATTTACCTTCACTACTAATATTCAACATGGTGCTAGCTTTTCTAGCCAAAACAAGAAAAGGACAAAAATGTTAGAAAAGAAGTGAAGATACTATTTTAAATGATGTGATTTTGTTTCTAGAAAATGGAAAAGAATGAAATTACAAATTATTAGAACTAATTAAATGGTTCAGCAAAGTGGCTAAATAAATTACATAGAGACACTTAAGTTTTTCTTATATACCACTTATAAAATGGGAAAAATGGAACCCAATATGAAGACACTGCACAAAAGAGACTTTTTATGAGAAATATGAAGAATTATGAAAAGACATTAAAGACAGGCAAATGGAGATTCCATGTTCCAGTATGGGAAGTTCAGTGTTTTAAGTATATCAGTTTATCATAAATTAAGAAACGGTTTTGATACAGTGCCTACTAAAATACTGACGGGATCTCCAAGTAATTCTCTTTGGTCAGAGTATATTTTGATACACTCTTGGGTGCCATTTATTGGTATTTTATTTAGAATGTGTGTCTTACTAGTCAGACTGATATATAGGGGAGCTTTTTTGGTACTGTGTTAATCACATGTTGGTATTTAAAATTATACTGGATCCCTTAAAATAACTGTAGGGATCATTTCATATTTTACTTTGGTCTATATGGTAATGGTCTGAAATAATTTAAGCAACTTCAGAATTATTTGCTCTTTTAAAGCCAAGGAGAGAAATCAATTGTGAAACTCTTGTTATGTGATGCAGTATTACATGTTGGATTTCAAATGATGTGTCCACACTCCTCTATGATCATTTAAAAAGTCAACTCCTCTCTTTTGTGGGGGATCAACTGTAATTTATATTTTGCTTGGAAGTCTTCCATTTTCAATAGGTTTTCCAAATTAGTTGTCCACTGTATTGTGTATGAAATTCTACTGTGATTCTTAAAATCTGTTCTGCACGTGAGTTGTTCACTTCCTCATTCCTAACCTTACATATTTTTGTTTTCTTTTTTCTTGAATCAGACTCACAGAGGATTTTTCTCTTTTGTTGAGTGCTTCAGAGAATCGGCTTTGGCGTTTTTCTGCTCTTACTGTTTTCTGTTTTCCCCTCTTCCTACTCTCTTGTGTTCTTTTCCAATTTCTTAATATTAACCTAAGAGCCTTTATTTTTTTAAGAGCTTTTATTTTTAATCTTTCATTTTTGATGAAGACTTTTTAAGGCAGTAATTTGCCTCTGAATACAACTTGTATTTATGTTGCATAGTTTTTGGTATAAAGTGTTCTCTTTTTCATTGCTTTTTACATATGTTGTAATTTTGTCTTTTTTTTTCATTTGATCCAAGCGTTATTCAGGATTGGATATCATTTTTTTTTAAATAGTTAAGTTTTTCAATCATTTTCTTTTCTCAGTTTTATTGAGAGTTTAGATGTATTGACATACATCACTCTGCAAGGTCAAGTGCACTGCATGATGGTGATCATGTTTGTATTATTTTCCAGTTTTATTGTGATCAGAGAATTAGATTCCATATGTTTTAACTAAGCATTTCCTCTTTGGCAAGTACCTAATCAATGATTACACATTCCGTGGGTATTAAAATATGTATATTTTCTTCTTGGAATTAAAAAGTTCTATGCCTCTGTTCCATCAGGTTTACTGGTTTTAGTATTCACGTTTATTGATTTTAGAGTTCCAATTCTCTGATATATTTCCTAGATCAGTCTAATTCTAGAAGAGGTGTGATTAAAATTTCCACCATTTTTAAACAAGTTTTTCTTGAATTTCTAAAAGATTTCCTTTATATATTTAACTGCTGTGTCAGTGGTTCACACAAGACTATTCCTTGTCTTCTTTCATGTATCATATGACCTCACTGATATGAGGAATTCTTAATCTCAGGAATCAAACTGAGGGTTGCTGGAGTGGTGGGGGTGGGAGGGATGGGGTGGCTGGGTGATAGACATTGGGGAGGGTATGTGCTATGGTGAGCGCTGTGAATTGTGCAAGACTGTTGAATCACAGATCTGTACCTCTGAAACAAATAATGCAATATATGTTAAGAAAAAAAAAAAGAAGATAGCAGGAGGGGAAGAATGAAGGGGAGCAAATCGGAGGGGGAGACGAACCATGAGAGACGATGGACTCTGAAAAACAAACTGAGGGTTCTAGAGGGGAGGGGGGGTAGGAGGATGGGTTAGCCTGGTGATGGGTATTAAAGAGGGCACGTTCTGCGTGGAGCACTGGGTGTTATATGCAAACAGTGAATCATGGAACACTGCATCAAAAACTAATGATGTAATGTATGGGGATTAACATAACATAAAAAAAAAAAGACTATCCCTTGTCTTCTTTTAAGTTCCTTTTTATGCTGTTTAATGCTTTTAACTTATATCTAACCAATATCCCCTTATCTGATGTTAATGTTACCATTCCTTATTTTGTTTACCTCTCTGGTTTCTTATAGCTCACCTCTTTATTTTAAATCTGTTATATTACTTTAAGTTTCATTTCTAGTAAAAGAAGAAATTATAGATATAACAAATGAGCAATCTGGGTTTAGTTTTTCACCTGGAAAGTTTAGCAGTAACCATGCAGAAAGCCAGCTGTCATGCTGAGGGGATCTGCAGATGCATGGAGGCCTAGAGCTTGGATAGTTTTATGTTGGGAAAAAAAAAAAAAAAACCCTTAATGTTATGTGATGTGAAACAGTAGTTCCCAATACTGTGGTATCACCATTGTCAGTTGTCATTAATTTTATTCTAAGGAATCACAAGCAGATTTGCAGGAAGTTATGGATTAGACTTTGCATTAGTAAAGATTATTTTCCTTTTATAAGTATTTGTCCTGGAAAGGTTCTGAGGTGACTAAAACCCAGACCCACTACCTCCTTGCTTTTGCTTTTTTTGTCCTGCCAGAAATCAGCCTGCATCCTCACGTCCTGCCTCAACGCTGCCCAACTAGTTCTGAGTTATCAGAAGCTAATATGGTCAGAGGTCCTGCTAGGGCTCTTGCAGTGGAGGGGAGAAAGGTGTTCTTTTTACTCCAAGCGCAGAGGGGAGAGGGTGAACACAGGAAGGCTTGAAGACAGGAAGCAAATCACCTCCGTTCATGTTAGTCCCTGGGTCCTCCCAACAACAGCCAGTTGGGAGACGGGAGTTCTGGGGCCAAAAGCACACGGGCCCTTGTCCACGGTTTCCCTCAATTTCCCACTGAAGAGGCTCCAGGTTAGGACCAGTGCTGCTTACCTCATTTCCCCCGCTTTTCTCTTTCCACTGCCCTGCCTCCTTCCCTAATCATACGGTCAGATTTGAGTTCCTGTGATACACCTCCCTTTCTTCCTCCTCTGTAGCCGATAGACTTGGAGTTGTGAAAGAAGCCTTGGCATCAAGGTTGGAAGACTTGCTTTATAGGCAGCAGAGCAGAAACAGAATGACCTCTACCCTGTGACTGTGTGAACTTTGTGGAAAGCGTTCCCATAATCTGTGACCTGTAAATTTTAAATCAGTGTTCGGACTCTGATTTCTCTCAATGCGAAGTTGAATCTCAGAACGAGAGTGATGCCTAGATGATTAAAGGTGGTAAAAACAGGTTTCCTGTGTGAGGAATACTAGGGACAACGCCTGGATGCTCGGTGTGTGAAGATGTTTTGTAAATGAATTCAAGATAACTTGCGTAAACAGGGGAGACGAGAGAAGGGAGACCCAGTCTGACAGCAGGTGCTTGCTGCCAGTGCATTGGGAGAGCGCTCAGGCAAGTCACTTAAATGCTGGGTGCTGTGTTCCAGCGATGTTGAAGAACGTGTGATTCCCTGCAAGCGCCCCCTCCACCCTCACCTAACCGCGAGAGGCAGCCTCTGCCTCCTCTCCGTTTTCAGGAGAGCACTGCTGTCTACACTGCTTCAGCACACACCCTTACCTCCACCCTATCAGAGGGAAGAGGTCTTCTCCCATCTGGGACTCGCTTGTTCTTCTGGGCTCCGATGCCCCACCTCTCCTTCTCATCCTCATTGGACTTTGTTTCCTCACCTTGTCTTCTGAGCCCCATCCAAAGAATACTTACCTCTAGATTTCTTTCAGGCATTTGAAGTGATTAATCCCTCTCTTTAAAAAAACTTTATTGAGATATAATTAACAACCATACAACTTACCCACTTAAAGTGTACGATTCAGTGGTTTTCAGTGTATTCACAGATGCACGCAACAATTACCACTGCCTATTTTAGAACATTTTCATCTCCACAAAGAGAAGCTCCCTACCCTTTAGCTGTCATCCCCTTTCCTCACAACCTAAGCAACCACTGATCGGAATACTTTGTAGACAAAAGATTCTGTTGCTGGAGATCTGCATCTTCTGGACATTTTGTGTACATGGAGTGTTCTTGTGTGACTGGCTTCTTAGGACAGTTTTTTCAGGGTTCACTCATGTGCTAGCATCTATCAGGTACTTCATTCCTTTTTATGGCCAATTGATGCTCCATTATATGGACATGTCTATCAGTTGATAGGCATTCAAGTCCTTTCTACCTTTTGGCTATTGTGGATAGTGCTGCTGTGAACATTTGTGTACAAGTTTTCATTCAAATGCCTGCTTCAGTCCTTTTGGGACAATCCCTGGGAGTGGTGTTGACGGGGCCTGTGGTAATTGTATGTTTAACCTTTGGAGGGACCCGCCCAGCTTGTTCTGCGGCTGCCCCCCTGGCATGCACAGGGGTCCCCTCTCCCCAGCACCAGGTCCTGAGTGATCAGTAAGGCCTTTCAGTCTGAAGGCGCTTGCCCTTCAATTGTGAGAAATTCTCTAATTTCCTCACTTTATTACTTACGTTCTTCCTGGAATGTCTGTTAATTCAGGGTTGAAGTTCCAGGTTAATTTTCTGTCTCTTGTCTCTCTCTCCATTTGCGTGTTCAGCTATTTAGTTGAAGATCGCATCAGTTTTTATCTTCATGCCCTTCTATTGACTTCATTTCAGCCCTACTTTGACCTTTCAGGAGTTTTTGTTCTTTGTGACTCCTTTGTAGCATCCTGTTACTGGCTTAAGGGTGAAATTTCTTCCATGTGTCTGTTTTCCCCTGTTCCCTGAATTAATTCTTCCCTTCACAATCAGGGTGGTTTCTTGTTTATTTATTTATTTTTTAATCTTTCTACTGGAAGATGATACTTCCATCTTTTCATCCTGGAAACCTCCTCAAATATCTGAGGGTCTTGATTGTTCATATTTAAGAATGAGGTAATGAATGGATTATCACCTCTCTGTACTCAGGAGAGACTTGTCAGCTTCTAAGATGATGGGGCAGGAGTGCTGGCATTTTGTCCTAAGTGGCTGAATGCAGGGTATTTTCTATGGAGCCATTAAATGTATGTACAGAATAACGTTTCAGTGTTTTCTGTGTATCTGTGGGTTGGGAATTTCTGAGTGTTCTCCGTTGCTTCTCCCATCCTGGGGGTAGATGTGGCTGTGAGGCATTCTGTGCTGGGTTGGAGAGAGGGACACCTATTTCATACGCAGTTTCTTGGCCCTGCCTCTCATCCCCGCACTCAGTGGTTCCTGGTTCTGGACCCTTCTAGCAATCTGTAGAGCACATTGGTTTCTTCCTTGGTTTTATCTCACCCTCCACAGTTTCTACTACTTCCCCCTGGCTGTTTTCATTCCTCATCAGCTTCCTGTCTTCGCAAGTATTGTGAAATCTCTGATCCACTGATGGTCCTTTTTTTCCATTCTCTTGTCTTGATCTTTATGTCTCTTTTTATCTCTTAAGTACTGTTTTAATGAAATTCTAGGAGGGTGAGATAAGTCAGTGTTTTCAGTCTTGCAAATATAATAATTCTGTGTCACTGCTTTCTGATTTTCCTTTTTTTTTTAAGTTTTTTATTTAGTAATCTTTACACGCAGCGTGGGGCTCAAACTCACGACCCCGAGTCACACGCTCTACTGACTGAGCCAGCCAGGCGCCACTGCTTTCTGATTTCCACCATTAAAAACAAATAAAAGTCCACCAAGAGTTGATTAAATGATGCTTTATTCATGCAACAAATACTAGGCATTCATTAAAAGTGATATGAATCTATTTTTGGCATCAGTAACTCTCCAAGATGAGTATGTTTTTAAAAAGTTAAAAAGCAACGAGTTATAAAAGTATAAACTAGATTCATACATGTGACTGAGGGGAGAGCCCAATTATAACAGCGGTTAAATCTGAGAGGTAATATCCAAAGTTCTTTGTTTCAGTTTCCTTAAACATCTCTGTATCTTCTGAACTTTTTAAAAATTAGCATGTTTTTAATAACCAGAATATATTTAAATTGACTTGTGAAATAATATCATGACTGTCCTTGCACATAACTTTTGTGTACATCTTGACTTTTTAAGTACCTACATTTATTTGGTGAAGAGAACATCATATGAAGCTTTAAATAGGTATTTTCAAATTTCCTCTCCAGGAGGAATGCAGATATACACTCACCAGCAGTATCTGCATCAGTGCTGGTTCCCTAGGCCCTCACTTGAGCCAGGGAGTGATCCATCATTACTCGGTTCCTACGTGGCAAGTTGGATGGGTCATCACTTCCAGGTGCTTTCTGCAAGGTGTGTCTCATTGGATTGGCACTCAGAGAGTCACCCCCTTCGAACTGGTGTTTGTATACTCTCCAAAGTTGTGCTTTTCTCTTAGCTCTTTCTGTTGTCAGCCTTTTTTTTTTTTTTTTTTTTGGTCTGGTTTATTTTCTTACAAGTAGTTATCAAAAGAATCACTTTGATATTTGGAACTCTTCTCTACCCAGTTCCAAAAGTGTAACAACTAAAATAGTAAATTCCTGAACTCGGTTCCTCAGATCTCAAAATGATTTTTCCTCCAGTTAAGGCAGTATAGGGAGAGAATTAGGAGTTTGAGCTTTACAGTTAAACTGCCTGAGCTAAAAATCTTAGCTCTACGACAGCTTACTAGCTGTAACCAGAGTCTAGTTAATGAGCTAGACCCAGTTCCCTCACCTATATAATAAGTGCACCTACCCATATAAGCGTGTGACACTTAACAAATTCTCAAATTGTTTATGAGTTTGATCATTACTATCATAAGAAGGGACACTCCTGAGTAGGTACAATGCTGTGGACTGAAATGTGCCCTCTCCCCTGAAAATGTGTATGTTTTAAAAAAATTTTTTTTTATTTGAGTATAGTTGACAATTCTACATTGGCCTCAGGTGTACAACATAGTGATTCACTTCCTCTGTAAAAAAAATGTATATGTTGTAAAAAAAAAAAAAAATATTTTAAGCCCTAACCCTGAATGTGATGGTATTTGGAGATGGGACCTTTGGGAGATATTTAGGTTTAAATGAGGTCAGGAGAACGGGGACCTTTTGATGGGATTAGTGCCTTTATAAGAAGAAACACCAGAACTCTCTCCTCCCCACCTTCTTGCTCCCCAGCAAGAAGGCAGCTGTCTGCAAGCCAGGAAGAGACCCTTCAGCAAAACTCAACTATGCTGGCACTCTGATCTTAATACTTACAAACTGCAGAACCGTGAGAAGCCAACAGTTCATTAGTATTTTGTTTTGGCAGCCTGAGCTGATTAAAACATACAGTTTTGCGGCACCTGGGTGGCCCAGTCAAGCGTCTGCCTTCGGTTCAGGTCATGATCCCAGGGTCCTGGGATCGAGCCCTGCATCAGGCTCCCTGCTCAGTGGGAGCATGCTTCTCTCCCTCTGCCTGCCACTCCCCCTGCTTGTGCACTCTCTCTCTCTCTCTCTCTCTCTCTCTGTCAAATAAATCTTAAAAAAAAAAAAAAAAACACATACAGTTTTGTTATTGAGCATGGGGCCCGGAGTCCTAGGTGAGAAATAAATCCTAGGTGAGAAATAAAAGGGGAACAGTGAATATAGACTATGAGACGGGTTTGGATGCAGGTAGAAGTACAGAATACATAGTAACTGACATGCATGCTTGCTTATATCTGTTTACTGTCTAGACTGTTTATCATGGGAAGACAGAGTAGCAGTGAACTGGTAACTGTTTTCCCAAGCAACAAGACCTTGATTCACCTGAATTTAAGGGCTAATTTTGTGGAAGATTATGGAATGAAGTTTCTGTGGGAGGCCTTGAGTCATTCTAACTATAAAATGCAGAATATAATGCAGACTGTGTTCTGCAGCTTTCCTTCTATATGGCATTTGGTATGTAGGGATTCTGGTTATGGATGAAAATACTGGAACCTGTATCTATTAAGGAAAAGTTGAATTGTAAATGACTTTTTTTTTTTTAAAGATTTTATATATTTATTTGACAGAGAGAGACACAGCGAGAGCAGGAACACAAGCAGGGGGAGTGGGAGAGGGAGAAGCAGGCCTCCCGTGGAGCAGGGAGCCCGATGCGGGACTCGATCCCAGAACCCTGGGATCATGACCCGAGCCGAAGGCAAATGCCCAAGAACTGAGCCACCCAGGCGCCCCTGACTCATTTTTTTTCTAATGGAGTTCTGAATAAGTCTTTTGTCTTCATTATAATCATTATAATACAAGTTTTTCTTCCCCAAAGTTCCACTGATTCTTAAGAGTTTTCTTTTTGTGTAAAAAATGCTTGTTTTGTTGTTGTTACTAAATTGGTATTAGGGTATTGTGAAAGGAATTAAAATATTTCAGCCCACAACTTCATTAAATTAATACCAACTACTTTAAGGTTTATTTGTTCTATATGTGAATAATTTTGTACACTTGTTTATTCACTTAATATTATTTCAATGACTCATTTCAATATTGCTATTCATTTAAAATATCCATATAATAGTCTATAGAACCACATTATCTCTGAAAGGGTGTTGGTAATATGCAGTATGTATGGCCAGTGGATGCCAGTCTGACCACTCAGACCATGGCCCAAGAGAGGATATGGTTTGTCCACCGAAGTTGTAAGGTCCAGCCTTCGATTTAGGCTAATTAGCTCAAGGTTTACAGTCTTTAGAGGGGATTTTGAGAAATTGATTTTAATGAAAAAATTTGGCAAGAGAGGCATGAAAATTTTAGAATATAAATGAATGTAAATAGAAGGGAGAGTAGATTTGGAATTGGCATTTGGTATGTAGGGATTTGTGATTAAAGTCATTTTCTTCTGGAAGGAAAATCTACCTGGAACTTTGGGTAACTAGATGATCGTTTACTTATAACAGGGAAGGAGTTGGATGATTTTAAACATAGGCCGTAAAACTGCAACATATGAACACACTTGTTACGAAGACTGTTGATTAGAGACCCTTGAGGTCTCCTTCCCCCTGCTCCCTGAGATGTTCACCGGGATGCTTCACTACCTCCTGGACTGATTGTTTATCCCACAGTGGTAATGAGCCGAGAACTTATTAGCAGATAAACCAGAGTAAAGAAAACGATAGCCTGGAATGTTTACAAGTGAGGACTTAGCAGGCATGGAGGCTTTCTTCCCAGGAGTACCTCCAGGAGGCTGCAGGCTGAGAGCAGAAAATGGAGAGTGGAAATAGGACTAACAGCAAAGGGATTAACTGACAGGACAGATGACCCCTGTTCATGCTGTGGCTCTCCTCAACCCTGCATGAAGTGACTGGGTTAGCTGTAGCCATCACTAAACTGGAAACAAAAGCTAGAGAACTGTTTCGGCTTCGGGAGGCTCCCACTTCCAGTGTGGGAAAGCCCTTCTCACTTGGGCGTTTGGAAGGGTCCTCTTTCCTGCCCTCTGCCTGTGTACCCTAAAATGAAGTTTCCCACTTGACACGCCCTCTATGTGTGCAGAGTTCACATTGTCCCTCCCATTCCACAAAGAGGCCAGCTGGAGAATTCGAACTCCCAGCAGCAGAGGAAACTCAGCCAGCCACTCAGAGGCCAGCTCCTTTGTTTTTATGTAAATTTTCTTAAGGGTTCAGTGAAGATTTACTACTTGTGAAGAAAACCAACAGCAGGTAAGAAAACCCCTTACGAGCAAATAGCTGGCCTGAGAGGGTAACTAAAAATTTTAGTGTCTATGGAAAGATTTGAAGATTCTGCATCATAAATCAAAAATAGGCTAGCATGGAAAAGGAATGAGAGAATGAGAAAGTTCTTAGAAATTAAAATGATTGTCAAAATAAAAATTTAATAGTACTGGAATAAAAAATACATTTTCCCTAAAAAGATAATTAGAAAAAAGATACAGTGTTAGTCTAGAAAAATCTAAATACCTAAAAGAATTTAAGAAGGAAAAAAATAAAAGAAGAATGATAGTTCAGGTAACTCAGAGGTACATGTCTTTTTATCGAAAAAATACTAAGCATAGTGAATTTAAACAGTGTCTTCTCACACACACGCTACAAACCCTTGAAAGATTTTTGAATACTAAAGATAATAGCCTAAAAGCTTCCAGAGAAGGAAAACAGAAGTTACCTAAGAAGAAATGAGAATTAGATTGGCATCTGTTTTGTCATCAGCAAAAATATATGTTAGAAGATACTGAAGCAGACCTTCAAAAGTCTGAATAGAAAGGTTTTTGAATACAGAATTCTGTACCCAAACAATTAAATAGAAAATGGAAATAGGTATTTCAGTTACGGAAGAATTTACTTGTACTTCATATCTACATTTTTATGAAATTATCTAGTATTCTTTGGAGAGAATAAAATATCTAGTAAAAAAGATTACAACCTAGGAATGCAATGAGACCAAAAAAAAAAAAAAAAAATCCTAGAATGTTAGCTATGCAGCAAGCCTGAAAAATAATGGGTCTACATTAGACAGGATGCCAAAGGATCAGAAGAATTCCTTGAAAGAAAAAGAAGATTCCTTTTAAACAGGATAATTAAGGGGCTGATCATCACCAAAAGAAGTAATGGTATATGCTTCATTTTGTCAAATAAAAGCAGTTATTAGAAATGCCAGGGAAAGCAAAGTTTTATAAGAACATGGTAGTCCAAGTGCAAAAACTAAAATGTAGCATGATTGTAAGCAACTACCAGAGTGTAAAAGGATTTGACCTTGACCCTTGAAGTGGCACAAGTCTGGTGATAGAAGTACATTTCTTGCTCTTTGAATATAATCTTATTCCTTGGTCCCGCAGTGAATGATATTTATAGAAATATAATCTTGTAAGTGCTATATACTCACTTTGAAATTTTAGAATCTGTGTGTAAAATACAGAAACAATGACTAAACTGTGTAATGGAACCAATTAGGATAAAAGAGGTGCACAAAAGTTGGGAGATAATTTCCTCATATAAAAGTCAATAGATCTATCTACTATTGTATCAAACTAAAGTATTGATAGGAGAAATAAAAGCAATGTAAAATATGTACGGGGGGGTACTTCAGTGGACTCACTCAATTGAAGACATGGAGGTGACAGTCCAGGGAGACCAAGGCGCAGCTAGAGTTTACAGGACAGTGTACCATTGAGGAGAGAGCTGGATAGGTCAATATAGAAATTGGGTTCACATGGACTATTCACCAGAGTACTGATCAGCTCCTGTGTGAGGAAACCTGCTGTCAGCGAAAGAACCACCTGGAAGAATTTTACACCAAAAGTAGTGCCTATTCCCAAGACCAAGACTGGAAAAACTCATAATTCATTAGACATTGGGGAGAATACTAAAAAAAGTCCTGCTTCATTAGTGGGGAATAGTTATCCCTAGCCTAAATATAGTTCTAGTCCCACCAAACAAATCTTTTTTTTTTTTTTACTAAGAAAAAGAAATTGACCTTTATTGGTAGTTATTATATGGGTTAAAAGTAAATCATATATGTCATATATCCATTCCACCAAAGAAATCTTAAAAATAAGACCAGAAAGGGCCAGATTCCAAATAATTACATCTTAGAACTACATCAACATTCCAAAAATTTTGTAGGAATACAAAAATAGCCAGCAGTTAACAATGTAAAATTCACAACGTCTAGCATCTAATCAATGATTATACCAGGCATGCAAAAAAGAAAAAAAATGCAATCCAAATGGCGTGAATAATCATTGAAACCAACCCAGAACAAAGATACTAGAATTAGCAGAGAAGGACATTAAAAGTTGTTAAGAACCGTATGCCATAGATTCAAAAAGTTAAGTAGAGAAACGGAAGATCGAAAATCCCAGTTTAACTTTTTGAGATGAAAAGTACAGCATCTGAAATGAGAAACTGGGTTGGATTCATAGCAGATTAGACATTGCAGAAAATTAGTGAATTTGAAACATAGTAATAGAAACTATCCAACATGAAATACAGAAATTTTGTTTTCAAATGAACAGTATCAGTGACCTATCAGATAACTTCAAGTGGCCTAATGTACTTGTAATTTGAATCCCAAAAAAAGATAAGAGAGGAGGATATATTTGAAGAAATAATGGTCAAGATTTTCCCAAATGGATGAATACTATAGATCTACAGACTGAAGCTCAATGAACACCCAAGAACAGGAAATAAGAAAGAAATATACCAGGCACATCATACTCAAAATTTTTTTAAACCAGTGAAAAAAATCTAAAACCAATCGTATGGGTGGGGGGGTTGCGGTAGGAGGAGATATTACATAAGAACAAAAGTAAAGATGATGGCAGATAACTTGGTGGAAACATTGCAAGTAAGAAGTATTAGAGCAACGTCTTTAAACACTAAGAAAAAAAAAACCTGTCAGGTGAGAATGCTGTACCAATTCTATCCCTTATTTCAAAAACAGGTGAAATAAAGACTTTCAGACATATTAAAGCTGAAAATTCATCAGCAGCATCCCCTCCCTACAAGAAATATTAAAGGAAGTCATTCAGGCACAAGGAAAATAGCAACAGGTGGAAACCTTGATCTACTGGAGAAAAGAAGAGCACCAGCAATGACAACTACATGGGCATTTTTTTTTTCTCCAACAAAACAACCTGTCATTTAGAAAGAGCCAGGCTGTTCTTACGACACTACAAAACTGGTAGAGTTAAGATACGATTTTTCCTGGTTTCTCCTTGGAATAAGATATGGATCATTGCATCCTGTGGTATCATCACCTCCTTAACTGAACAAAAACATCTCGAAAATCATTTCTGTGACTTTAGCCACCAGTTTGTTGGTGATATCCACCCCTTCCCGGACCTGGAGTATAAATAGTGGTGGGAGGCACATTTATTTTCTTAATCTTATTTCATTGTTTTAGCTAACTTTTTCTGTAATTATGAAATGGACACGTTATCTAGAATACAAACTTTAAAATATTGGTTCACCAATGTTTCTGGGACCACCAGTCTGTTCTGTTAGTCATTTTGTCTAATCTTGTACCAGTACCACACTGTCTTAATTACTATAGCTTTATAGTAAGACTTGATGTCTGGTAGGATGAGTCTTCCCACCTTATTCTTTAAGAGTGTCTTAGCTGCTCTTGGCTCGTTGCTCCTCTATACACATTTTAGAGTCTGACAGTTTCTGCAAAATAAAGGTGAATTTGTGATTTGTGAGTTGTATAATCCTCAAATAAGATTGGGGCAAACATTTCTGCTTAAACTACTTCTTCAGTTCAAATAAATAGTGTATGTGGCCCATAAGCTTCTTTATTTATCTTAAGCTTGTCTCCTTCAAGATTTTTACAGGGTTCTCAATTTCAGATTCACATGGTTTTTCTGGTTACTTTCAAAATTTTTAGTTTGGGTTATTTCTCACCTATCTGTGTCTTCATTGTATGTTTGAGGGATGTTTTCACTTCTGATTGTTGTGACGATTTTGCGTCTGTTCTTCATCACAAAGAAGAATCTGACAAATATAAACGTGGCCCAAAATACCTTGGAGCATGATGGGGTGGCGCAGTTGTAAAATCTTTGAATCACCCAGAGTGTAACCGACGCACGCTCAGGTAAGACCCAACTGTTTCCTGTGTAGAATGTCTCCAGTGAAAAGGTGGTCGGAGTCTGTTGTATCAACAAATCATGCCGACTCTGTCCTCTGGGGATTGCAGTGGGTCACTCCCCTCCTGTTGTTCCTCCCTCCAATAGCTTGACCAGTAAAGCCTGGCGGATAATAAATAGTTAATGAGCCATAAGTAGATGAGACCAACTTATTAAACAAATATAAAACATACCTCTCAGACTCCAGGATCCTTATTCCTTTCACTCACATCCTAAATATTCAAAATTTGAGCCTTCAGATGCTCTCATACATGTGTGCAGGTAGATCGAGGATGGTAATGAGTTCTCTCTCCTCCGGGTACCTCAGAACCACAAGGAAAAGCAAATGCAGGAATTCCACAGAAGCACCCTAAAGGTTTTCCCAAGTTCAACACAGATGAGTCAGTCTATTCGGATTCACATACATTCATGGTTACATGTAAAAACTCGTGCTCTTTTGAAGAGACCAGATGATGGCAGTTATCTGTGATAAAACACTGTTTTACAGGAAAAATGGTTCTTAGTTGCATTAGCCTGTTCCTTGGCTGGGCAGTGGGGTGTTCCTGGCATTCCACTGGAGGGAGGGACCAACTGTCGGGTGAGGAGAGTAACATAATCAAGATCAGGGGATAGATCCTCGGTGCTGCTTCTAGGCTGTGAGAAGGGTCAGTTGGTAAAAGCAAAAACCAAAAGCAAACCCTACAGTTTTCTTTGGACGCTATAAGTCTCTGACTTCTGTTGAGGAAGACTGATATGATTATGAAAGGCAAGGAAGATATTGGTGGTGATCTTCCTGATCTGAAGACCTTTAAATGTATTCTCTTGCAATGATCCTGGATACAGATGGACATGAAGCTTTAGCTGTAACAAGCCAGGACTGAAACCTCATGAGGATGTACGTTCTGCTCTCTCAACAGCCCTATCAGCCAAAGACACTGTAGCTGCTCTGCGTTGTTACCCGTGGGCTTCAGCTGCCAGAATGTCTGGGGTTTCATCCTGGTTGTGTCCTTTGAACCTTGGAAAAGACCCTTTAAAATCATTCTCTCTAACATGCTTGTCTGCACTTTGAAAGAATCAAGTCAGTTAGTGTTCTAGCCCTTTGAAAGAGTATAAAGTGGTATTATTTACCAGTGGACATGAATCAAGAGCTAGAGTAGAAGAAACTTTAACCCTTAACCTACTTCGTTTAGGAAGGGAGATTTGAAAGGATGTCTGGACACAACCCAATTAAAAGGATTCTCAAGTGTCAGTCACCTCAATCTCTCCTTTATGTCCCTGTCTTTTTATTGTGCCTCCCATGGCCTTAGTTAGCACATTCATCTCTTACTTCATTTGCCCTCATCTAGGCCTCCCCAAAAACCTGCTTTCCCAGTTTCCATTATCTTTCACACTGGCCACCAGTTATTCTCTAGAATTTATTTAATTGCCAAATTCCTTTTCCCATACCTCCTTAGGGGACTACAAGATGGATCACATTCTCTCCATGATATATAAGGCTTCTTCCAATCTACCTCCCAGGCAGTTAAAAGCACTCAGTTTGTATAATGCCTGACACATAGGATTTAATATATCTAGTATGATTTATATAATAGTAATGTTATAAATAATTATAAATATGTAGACTAAATTAAACAAATATTTTAAAAATTTTATGTATATAAAATTTTTCATATATATAAAATTATCTCCATTTATAGCCCCTTTCCTCTCTGTGGAGAATGAGAGATGGGGCTGAAAATTCCAAGCTTCTAACCATGGCTTGGTCTTCCTGGTGACCAGCCCCCACAGAAGAGTAACTTCATTAGAACAAAAAACATTGCTATCACCTATGAAGGAATCCGAGGGATTTAGGAACTCTGTTCAAAACCTGGGTCAAGGGGCGCCTGGGTGGCTCAGTTGTTAAGCGTCTGCCTTCGGCTCAGGTCGTGATCCCAGGGTCCTGGGATCGAGCCCCACATCGGGCTCCCCGATCCGCGGGAAGCCTGCTTCTCCCTCTCCCACTCTCCCTACTTGTGTTCCCTCTCTCGCTGTGCCTCTCTGTCAAATAAATAAGTAAAATCTTAAAAGAAAAAAAAAGGTCAAAGGCCAAATATTAAAACAAAGATGCTTCTAGTGCTCTTATCATTAGGAATTTAGAATTTTTGGGAGTGCTGTGTCAGGAACCAGGGACAGAGACCAGGATATATCTTTTCTATCCTCACATTCACCACTTACTGCACTTCGCTCGAATCCCTCTTTTGTTAATTCTTGCCAACTTAGTATTTCTTTGTCTAAAAGGTATAAAGGCTTCCTTCTCTGGTCACTTTTTCAGGTCTTCGTTCTTTTGTGAAGCCCCCACCCCCACCCCATGTACATGTAGAAAGGTAATTACATTTTTATGCTTTTCTCCTGCTAATCTTCCATCAATTTAATTCTTTGGTCCAGCCAGAGACCCTAAGAGGGTAGAGGAGAATTTTTTCTTCCCTTACACTAACATTTTCAGTACAGTGTTGACTAGAAGCAGTGATAGCAGACATTCTGGTCTTGTTCTAACTTTGAAAGGAAGTTCTATTAATTCGCTAGGCTGCTATAATGGAGTACCACAAATTGGGTGGCTTAAATAGTAGAAATTTATTGTCTCACAGTTCTGGAGGCTAAAAGTCCAAGATCAAAGTGTCAGCAGGATTGGTTCCTTCTGAGATCGTGTGGGGAAGCTGTTCCATGCCTCTCCTGTAGCTTCTGGTGGTTTACTGGCAACCTTTGGTGTTACTAGGCTGTAGACACATCACCCTGACCTCTGCCGTCATGTTCATAGGGTGCTTTCACTGTGTGTGTTCTGCCTCTGTGTCCACATTTCCTCTCTTTGTAAGGATACCAGTTATATTGGATTAGGACTCACCCTAATGGCCTCATATTAACTAATTACATCTACACTGACCCCATTTCCAAATAAGGTCACATTCTGAGATACTGGTTAGGACTTCAACATAATAATTTTTGTGGGACACAATTCAACTCATGAGAAGCTCTGACACTTTGCTATTAAATGTGTTTGCCACGATAACCTTTATTAAGTGAAATCTTTTCCATTTCCAGCTTGCTTAAAAGCTGTTTCCTTAGATGTTAACCTTTATTCAATGTTTTTATATACCTAATGAGATTTAATATATGGCTTTTCTTTAATCTGATAGTGGGTGGTTTATTCTAATAGCTTTTCCATTTTAGTCCATGCCTGAATTTTCAGAATAAACCTGAATTATCATGATTTTTAATACATTTCTATATTCAGTCTGCTAATATTTTAGATCGTTTCTGCATCTTTGTTCATAAGAAAGATTGGCCTATAACATTTGTTGTTATTGTTATTAGACTGTCTTTGCTTTTTATATTGTTACAATAGCCTCATAAAATAGGGTGGGAACTATGACAGAGATTGTTGGTTGTTTCAGTTTGGGATGATGAAAATGTTCTGGAGATGGATGGTGGTGATGGGTGCACAACACTATGATTGTACTTAATGCTTAATGGTTAAAATGGTAAATTCTGTGTTATGTTTTACCACACACACACAAAAACCAAACCCACAGCTAACATCATGCTTAATGATGAAAGACTGAAAGCTTTCCTCTTATGATTAGGAATAAAACAAGGATGTTTGTTCTTACCATCCCTGTTCAATATTGTACTGGAGGTTCTAGGCAGGGCAATTATGAAAGAAAAGTAAAAGGCATCCAGATTGGAAAGGAAAAAATAAAATTGCCTCTATTTAAAGATAACATGATCTTATATATAGGACATCCTAAAGAATACACACAAACGTAGCAGAGCTAATAAGTTCAGGATGGTTTCAGAAGATAAGATCAATGCATAAAAATCAGTTGTATTTCTGTACATTAACAATGGGCAACCTGAAAATGAATTTAGAAAACCGTTTCATTTACAAGAGTATAAAAAGGAATACTTAGGAATTATTTTTTACAGAGAAGTGCATGACTTGTACACTGAAAACCACAAAACATTGTTGGAAGGAATTAAGGAAGACTTAAATAAATGGAAAGACATCCCATTTTCATGGATTGGAAGACAAGATGGCAGTACTCCCCCAAATTGATCTACAAGTTCAACACAATCCCAATCAAAATCCCAACTGCCTTTTTTTTTTTAAAAAAAAAGAAGTGGACAAGCTGATTCTAAAATTCATATGGAATTGCAAGAGACCTTAAATAACCAAAACAGTCTTAAAAAAAAAAAACAACAAAGGTGGAGGACTCCCATTTCCCTATTTCAAGCCTACTGCAAATCTACAATAATCAAGATAGTGTGGTGCTAGCATAAGGGTGAACATATAGGTCAATGGAATAGAGTTAAAAGTCCAGAAATAAACTCATACAACTATGGCCAAAGGATTTTCAACAGAAGTCCCAAGATTATTCAGTGGGGAAAAGACTTTCCAGCAATTGTGCAACAAAATAAAAAATAGATAATTTGAACTATACCAAAGTGAAAAACTTTTGTATATATATATTTTTTGTATGTATACATCAAAAGAGTGAAAAGACAATCCAGAGAGTGGGAGAAAATATTTATAGACTCTAATTTCATAAAGGTCTAGTAGCCAGAACATATAAAGAATTCTTATAACCTAAAAATAAAAAAAAATTAAAAATGGACAAAGGTATTAAATAGACATTTCTTCAGTGAAGACATACTAATGGCCAATAAGCACGTGAAAAGATACTCAACATCACTAGTCATTAGGAAAATGCAAATCAAAACCACAATGAGATACAACTTCACACCCACTAGGATTGCTGTAATAAAAAAGACAGATAATACAAGTGTAAGAATGTGGAGAAACTGGAACATTGCTGATAAGAATGTAATATGGTGCATTTGCTTTGGAAAGCGGTCGGATGGTTCCTCACAAAGTTAAACATAGAAATACCATATGACCCAGCAGTTCCACTCCTAGATATATATTCAAGAGAACTGAAAATATAAGTTCCAACAAAAACTGGTACATGAATATACATAACAGTTACTCATAATACTCAAACAGTGGGAACAACCCAAATGCCCGTCAACTGATGCATGGATAAACAAAATATGGTATATTCATACAATGCAATATTATTTGACCATAAAAACCAATGCTACGCATGGATGAATCTTGAAAACGTTGTGCCAAGTGAAAGAAGCCAGACACAAAAGGTCATGGATTATATAATTCCATTCATATGAAATATCCAGAATAGGCAAATCCATAGAGACAAAAAGATTAGTGGTAACTAGGAATTGGGGAAAGAGGGGGATCAGGAGTGACTGCTTCAGGGCGCCTGGGTGGCTCATTCGTTAAGCGCCTGCCTTCAGCTCAGGTCATGATCCCAGCGTCCTGGGATCCAGCCCCTCATCGAGCCCCGCATCGGGCTCCCTGCTCAGTGGGAAGCCTGCTGCTCCCTCTTCCACTCCCCCTGCTTGTGTTCCTGCTCTCACTGTGTCTCTCTCTGTCAAATAAATAAATAAAATCTTAAAAAAAAAAAATGAGTGCTTCACGGATGTGGGGTGTTTTTTGAGGGTGATGGAAATGTTCTGCAATTAGGTAGTGATTGTTATGCATATTTATGAAAATCTAAAACCCACTAAATCGTATATTTTAAAATTGTGAACCTCAACAAGATTATATAGATGAAAAGTGTGCACATGAAAATATGTTCAATGTATTAAGGAAATGCAAAGTAAAACCATTGTGAGAATAGGAACCTAGAGAGATCTGATGACTAAATGTTAATGGTATCTGGGATAGAATCCTGAAACAGGAAAAGGACCTTAGCAAAAAAGTAAGAAAATCTGAACGAAGTATAGACCTTAGTTAATAATAATGTGTTGGGGCACCTGGGTGGCTCAGTCAGTTAAGGTCTGCCTTCAGCTCAGGTCATGATCTCAAGGTCCTGGGTTCAAGCCCCATGTGGGGCTCCCTGCTCAGTGGGGAGCCTGCTTCTCCCCCTCCCTCTGCCCCCAGCTTGTGCTTGTGCTCTCTCTAGTGCTCTCTCTCTCTCAAATAAAAAAATCTTTTAAAAAAAAATAATGTGTCAATTTTGGTTCCTTAATTGTCCCAAGTGGACCATACTAATATGTTTAAAAGGGTTAGTTTTTAGGGATCGTGAAACTGTTCTGCATCTTGATCATGATTAATCTATACATGTGTTAAAATTCATAGAAATGTACAACAAAAATAGTTAATTTTACTGAATGTTAATTAAAAAAATAAACATTTTAAATGATTTGGAGGAATTGGAGAGTAACTAAGAATCAGTAGAACCTGGAGATTTGATCCTTGAAAGAAGCAAACTGCACTGGATGAGACCTATCTTTACAAAGCTTTCTCCCTAGGACACTCCTCAGTCTGCACAGCGTAGGTGGCTAGAACTCATGCAGAAAGCCACAGACTTCTTGGCTTAAGACAGCAGTGGATTTTAGTGGGAGAGTGGGAAAAATGGGCAAAGGTGGTCAAAAGGCACAAACTCCCAGTTATAAATAAGTCCTGGGAATATAATATACATCATGGTAACTATAGTTTTTTTTTAAAAAAAAAGTTATCAGTGGATAAAGTTCAGTGTTGCCGGAGCAGTTGGATATTGAAGGAGAATACCCAGAAAGGAGGCCTCTGCAGAGAGGAAATCCCCTAAATCTGCATATGAAATCCCTTCAAATCCTTGGATGACCCCTTAATGCACATCTACTGGGTGAGACTCCAAGGAGTCCAGTAGAAAGCAACAGCTCAAAGGCAGGAAGCAAAGGGGAGATATTTCAGCTGCTGCCTGCTCCAAGACAGATGGGATTTGTAGTTTGATTTTCACAGACTCAGAGGGGCTTGGTAAATGTCTTAGACTGTCCACTGAAATCCCACAGGGGCCATGTCTTGGAAGACCATACACCGGGACTGAGGCATTCACTCTAATAATAATGGGGAAACTTAAACTCACCTTAACAATGGTTGAACCAAAACTACACAAATACAAGGTCAAGTTCAAGCTATCAATTTGACTGCCTGCTAATACAAAAATCAACATTCTTCAGAAGATAAAAGAATCCAGAATCTGTATAATGTGTCATCCCCAATATCCATTATAGAATTTTTTAAAATCATAGACATGCCCCACCCCCAAATGTAACTCAGTATTAATAGAAAAGTCAGACAATGGCAGTAAATACCAAGACCACCCAGATGTTGGGGGTGGGGAGAGAATTTGAAGCAGCTATTATAAATATCTACAAAAGAGTTTAAGAAAAAGTTATAATGGATACATGAATGAGGAATCCTAACAGAGGAAAGAAAATTATTTTAAAAAGTAGAAATTCTAGAACTGAAAATAAAAAAATTCAGTGAGTGAGCTTAACAGCAAATTGATGTTGTCCAAACAAAGGGTCAGTGAAATCAAATATCAAGAGACATCTCAGTCAAGGGACTGAGAAAAAATATTGAAAAAAATGACCTATCAAACAATATTCAGGTGATGGCATTAATTGGAGTTCCAGAAGGAGAGGAGAGAGAAAACAGGGTAGGAAAATGTGATTAATTAATGGCAACAACAACAACAACAACAAAAATCCCTACCTTTTGTAAAGACAAAATTCAGATTAAAAATCTCAGGGAACCACAAGAAGATAAATGTGAACAAAACCACTCTGAGGCACATCACAATCAAACTGCTGGAAAGAGAGAAAGAGAAAATATTGAAAGCAGCCAAAGATGACAAACAAATGACATGCTGGAGAACAATGATTGGCGTTTTCATTGACTTTTCACCTGAAACCATGACAGTTAGATGATATTGGCGGGGGGGAGGGGTGTCTTTAAAGTGTTGAAAGAAAAAAATCATTAATATAGAATTCTACATCCAATAGGATGAATGAAGATGAAATACAGATATTTTCAGATAAAAAAATCATCTAAGAATTTATTGCCAGCAGACCTGCACAAGAAATGCTGAAGGAAATTCTTCAGGCTAAGGGGAAATTATATCAGAGAAAATCAGACCTTCATGAATGAGTGCAGAGGACAAACAAAAAAATACAGACGACAAACGGGTGATTGCCAGAGAAGAGGGGGTTGGAGCGATGGATGGAGTAGATGAAGGGTATTAAGAGCACACTTACCTTGATGAGCACTGAGAAATGCACAGAATTGTGAAATCATTTTATTGTACACCTGAAACTAAGATAGCATGGTATGTTAAGCATGCTTCAGTTTTAAAAAATGAAGAGGCTCAGAAATGGTAAACAGACTATTTTTGTCTTCTTTCTCTAAAAGATAGGACCCTTTAAAGCAAAAATTATAACGTTACCTGGTGGTTTATAAAGTATGTAGTTATATATAACAAATACAGCATAAAGGATAGAGCAGGGGCGAGTGGTAAATGGGCCCGTATGTTTACAAGTCTTCTACATTTTACGTGAAGTTGTATGATATTATCTCTAAGTAAACTGAAAAGTTTAGTAGGTATATTGCAATACTTAGAGACACTACTCAAAATTAAGACAGAGGTAGAGCTAACTCTCAGTAGACAGAATGAAATTCTTAAAAAAATACTTGAATGTGTTCAAAGAAGACAGGAAAGGGAGAACAAAGGAACAAAAATCGAAAGGAGAATTTTAAAAAAATGGTAGACCTAAGTCCAACCATATCAATTATCATATTAAATATCTATAGGCTAAACAGTTTAACTTAAGGGCAGAGATTGCCAAAATGAATAAAACAAGACTTAACTATATTCTGTCTACAAGAGCTGCACTTTAAATATAAAGAGACAGACTGAAAGGGATAGGACGGTAAAAGAACGTGACAAAAGGGAGCAGAACATCAGTTGAAATAGACCTCAATGCAAAATGTAGTAGCAGAGATAAGGAAGGACATTTTCATAACGATACAAGGTCAACTCATCAGAAAGACATCACACTCATAAAATGTTTATGTATCTAATAATACCATTTCAAAATCCACAGAGCAAAACTCAAAAAAGTTAAAGGGAGAAATAGACCATCTCTCAATCATCGTTGGAAGTTTTAATACTCCTCTCTTAACAACTGATAGAAAAACTACACAAAAAAAATCAGTAAAGACATAGATGATCTGAATATTATCAACCACGTTGACCCAATTGATATTTCTAGAATACCACAAATGTGCAAAATAAATATTTTTAAATGCACTTAGTATATTCACCCAAAAAGACCACATGTTAGTTGATAAAGCAAGTCTCAATACGTTTAAAGGGAATACAGAGTTTCTCAGACCACAGTAGGGTGGGGATGAGGCACTTGGGGACCCTATAGAGGGCCGGTGAAGGCATAAGTATGGATTCAGAGAGCAAGCACAGCTGTGGGGGTAGGGGCGGAACAGGAGGAAGGAGAGAGAGGGTGGGAGGCACCAATCACCCACCCTGGACCCCAGCCTCAGTCATTGGCTGCCACCTACCCCCAGAGCTGCTAGGAGGGAGTGCGGCTCTCAAACTGTTCTGAGCCTTAATGCTCAAGACAGGGCCCCAGGGGAGTAGAGTAGGCAGGACAGTGACAAGAGACAGGTGCTTTGTGTCCTGTGCTGCTCACAGCTTTTCCTTTCTTACAAAGAAAATGGTGGCTTGGTTCAATGAAAGCCAAAGGGAAGGGCGGCTGTTTCTCCAGGTCAGGAAGGACACAAGGGGTCCGTACTTCCTGGTGGTGGGGTCCAGGGGAGGGGGGACACTCGTGTGCTAGCAGCATGAGAGAGGCAGTACTGTACAGTGGTTAAGGTCAAGGGCACTAGACCAGGCCGCCTGGGGTTGAATCCTGATTTCTCCACCTACGAGCTTGTAACCTTGGTAATCTCTCCAAGCCTTGGTTCCCCTGTCTGTAAAATGGGAACGATAACAGCACCAAATGGGACTCCAGCACAGTTTTTTGGCAAAAGATATAATTATGGATGGAGCGCCTCATGTAGACCTAGATCCCCTATCCGAAGGGACACCTCATCCAGACCCTGACTCAAATTCCTGGGCCCGGCTGATGGTGGCCAAAGTGCCCCACGACTCCCACCACCACTGGGAACTTTCAGAGGAAGAGTCGGGTGGGGTCCTGCTCACCAGGGCCTTTCCAGCTGGGTGATTCCCACAGAGCTCTGGGGCAGGGGTCACAGGGAGGCAGCCAGCCTCTGAGGGCCCATTGTTCTCCTCCTCTGAGCTGGGCAAGAGGCCTTCTCCCCACCCCTCTTCCCCTGATGCCTAACTGCATGCAGGAGAGACCAAAGAGCAACAAACACTGCCCGTCTCTCCTTGCCCCGCTCACAAAGAGCTCTCAGTGTCTCACAACGGGCCTGTGATGCCCAGCCTTCGGAGCGTACTGGCCCCAGTTCACAAATGAGGAAGTTGAGGGCCACAGGGAGGAAGTGGTGTATGTGATTTCCCATGTAGGGAAGTGACTCAGCCAGGATTCGGTCTCCCAGTCCTGTGTTCAGGACTGCGGACTCAGGGGCAAACAAATTCACAGCCATGTATCGACAGCCCCCCCCCCCCCACCACCACCACCACAGAGCACACAGCCCGGGGCAATACAGGTGGAAGGGCGAGGGCTAGAACGCTGCCCCCTCAGCAGCCAGGTGGTGATTGCTGGTTTGTGGTTTCTTTTCTCTCTAGATGAGCTCCCGTCCCAGGTAACGAGCAGAAGTCCTCAGCTTGTCTTTTCTCCCCAGGTGGGATGCTTGCTGCCCCAACAGGCCCAGGGTACAGCTGTGACCACGACTTGGCCTAATGATAAAGTGGGGGGGGGGGGAGGAAGCAGGAAGCAAGGTGCCCTCCCTACTTGGTGCATTGCCAGAGAGCATGACCAAAGGCCAAAGGGCTGTGCACATGACTGTGGTCTCCTGACGTCGAAGGACGTGGAAGGGGGTGACCATCCAGGCTTTCCTGGGTTCAGGATGTGCAACTTTCAATTTTAAAACCCGGAAAGTTCCAGGCAAACTGTGAGACTCACCTGAGTCTCCCACAGCTTCCAGTCTGGGAAAATAAGACTCACCAGGAGTAAGTAGAGGAGACTGTAGATGAAGGCCAGGAAGGCCACACGAGTGTCAGGGATGGGGAGGGATGCAGGCACCCAGTGGTTAGCACTCTGCCGCTCGGGCTTGGGCAGCCCCGCTCCTCATGTGCACATCTGCTGTCAAATCCGCTGGAGTCAAGCCCCTCCCTTCCAACAAAGATACCCAGAGACCCGGGGGGGTGGGTGGGCCGCTTCTTTCTCCCAGGTCCTCTGCCAGCCTGGGGTTGGTCAGTGCTCAACAGGCCCTATTTTCACCTTCTTTCCCGGGCACTGTCTCCGACCACATCTCCGGCACGGCCCAGGAGGCCATCTTTCCAAGTCCCCAGAGCGCTCTGTTCCCAGTGACAGTACAAACCTGAACTAAAGGGGCTTCTTGCTTCCTTATAGAGGAAAGGGAGGTAAAGGTGGCCAGACCCAGAGCTGCGTGCACTCTGGCAAGGGAGAACCTCAGCCTCAGTTTCCTTAACCTGCAAACAGGGATACTGTACCTCTCTTGTAGAATTGTATTAAGCATCACATGAGCCTCTGCTCAATAGATGTTTGCTGCCGAGGCTGTTGGAGGGGACTTAGTCCACTCAGTCTTGGAAGGAGATGCTTGCCTTGGGTCCAGATGTCACTCATGTTTCTGTTTCTTCAGGACTCTGCTCAACTCGGGTACACGCAAGTCCCTGGTGTTGCCTCCAGGGAATGGCAAGATGGGAGATGGTTCAGGAAGGGGTGCTGGGGGTGGGGGGAAGAGAATGGGAAGGCTGGAATTCAGGATGAGAAGAAAACGTTGGCTGAGAAGGGGGTCCCAGTTGCTGGGAACTGAGGAGTTCTTAGTGGTGGCTCAGGCGGGGTTTATCCGTGATGTCCAGGCCTCTGGAGTTCAGCACACGGAGGCGCGGGTGGGCTAGTGAAGCCTGGCCCCAGGCCAGGGCTCCTTGAGCCCCGGGAGGCCCAGCTGACCCGATGCCCAGGGGAAGGAACTGGCTCCCCCTTCGTCCCGGCCTGCGCAAACGCCCAGGGGTCGGGTCCCTGTTTCCCCTTAGGCCCTGACGGGGGCAGTCAGCACCATTAAGTTCCTCCTCTCTGAGGCGTTCCTGGGTCAGCACTTCCGAGGCGGTGGAGTTGGAGGGCAAGGAGCCTGAGCCAGGAGACCTCTTCCTGTTCAGGCTGTTGTCGCCCCATTGGACGCCGGTGCAGGGCCCACGTAGGCCTGGACTGCGGCCACGGGGAGATCATCCACTTTGAAGGTGAGCATCTCCAGCTGAGACTCCCGCCCTCGTCTGCGAAGAGAGGCTGCCCATCCCAGCCCTGCGCCACCAGTGGGTGCGGCACAAGAGAATGAAAACTGCAGGTCCCAGGCTGGAGGTGCGGGTCTCTGAAGAAGGGCGCTTGGGCACCATCTCCCAGGTCCTGGGAGATTTGGGAAGCAGGATCACGGGGCTGGGGTCACAGGACCTAACCCGGCTCTGATCTGCACCCGCTGGGGCCATCCCTGCAGGCAGGAACGTCGCCGGCCAAGGACCTCGCGCGTTTCAGTGCTCCTGCGAAGGCACTGTATCCAAACAGGGGCAGCGCCTGCTGCCGCGTTGTCGCTCGCTGCGTTCACGTCTTGCTGCGTAGACGTGGTGGCGGCGTTGACCGCGCGGCTCAGGAACGCCGTGCGCGCGAGGCCATGGACGCGGACCCGCCCCCTATCACCCCACGCGCAGCAACTGCGTGCACTTTGCGCTGCGTCTGCTCCGCCCCGGGCCCACCCTGGACCCCCTGCAAATGGATGGCAGTCCTATTAGCTCGGTGCGGCTCAGTTACCCATGTGCGACCCCACCCCACCTCCCACCCCGCCTCCGCCTCCGCCTCCGGAGCCAGTTAACAAATGCAGCTAACCAATGTGCTGCAAAATTCATACTTTCCCTTCCCGCCCAGGCCTTGTTCCTCAAACTCAAGATCCATTTCACTCTGCCAGACCCAAAGCACCCAGAAGCAAACTAGGCCTGCCAACTCTTCGACGTTCCACTTCTCTGAAACTCTTTTGGGCCCACTCCAGGAAGGCCCCTGTTCACAGGTCTTGGGCACATCTATTTCCTTCGGTCTACCAACTTCCAAACCCAGGCGCTGCCCTGGTGCTTGTTAACCCCCATTCCTTTCCCCCACTGAAACCTACCTATGGAGCCCTCTTTCTGGGCCCTGTCCGTTTACCCAGGCCCAACAATTCTGGTTCTGGAGACATTGGGATCCTAGTCTATAGATCAATACTCAGGCCTATGAACTCTGGCTCTCCAAGTCAAGCCCTCCTCCCCTCCTCCTCCAAGCCCAGCGGAGAGACTGCAGCCATCCAACCCGATGCCCCAAAGTCGGGCCCAACTAGATCTCACCCCTTTCCCAAAACCTGGTCACGACTTTCTCTCTAGATCCAGGCCGTCTTTCCTTGGGGGTACTTCGGGCCTTGGAAACTGAGCTGGAGGCCTCACATGATCCAGGAGTCCTGGCTGTCACACCAGACCTTAACCCAGCCTCTTCCCTCTCTCCCTTCCTTCCCTAGGTGTCGGTGGACGTGAATTTGACTGTGGACTAGGTGTGATCTTAGGTCCCCCTGAGTGTGCATGGGGGCTTCAGAAATGGTCATTAAACTGTTTTGTAAAGATGAATTCGGGGTTCACTGTCCCTTCTATTCAGTCTCCATTTCTCTGCCTGCAGCCTGCTGCAAGCTCCTCCCATGGACCAAACCTCCTTAAATTCTGTCACGTCCAGGAAGGCCCCTGGCTTCCTGGTGAGAAACCAAGACATCATCCAAGGGGCCCAGACTTTGTAGGAAAGATGGAGCTGGGAGAGAGAGCGTCTTTGGTCTCTGAAGCGGGTCTCCGGGGTGCTGTGCCTCCTTCCCGCTCTAGGACCCCCAGCACTGTAATACAGCCCCCTCTTCAGTCCCCGGCTTTCCTTCCACCGCTCGGGGGAGCATCCGTGGCTGTGTCTGGAACGAGCGGTGCCCCTAGAGGCCCTTCCACTGAGACCCTGTGGTCGGGAGGGTGAGGAAAGGCGCTCTGCCTCTCCCGGGAGGCTGTCCCACCCTCAGTCCAGAGGCCTTCACCCACCCCCGGACCCGGAGTCTGGGTCCCTCTGAAGGACCCGAGGATCCCTCACGGGGAGGGGGCAGGGGGCGGGGATTTCCGAGGGACGCGGGCGGGGCCAGACCCTGGGGCGCAGCCCCGCCCCCTCCGCGGACACGCCCTCCGCTCCGCAGGCGCCGGTGCCTTTAAGAGCCTCTCCACGCAGCCCTGATTGATAAATCCGCGCCCTGCCTCCGCTCGCGCAGGTTGCGGCCTCTGCGGAGCCCGGCCTGCGCTCGCTTCCTCGGCCCCAGCCTCCGGCCCGGCGAAGCGCTCTCCCCGGCCGCCCCATGTCGGCCGCCCCCGCCTACGGCGAGGACAAGGGCGGCTCCGCCGGCCCCGGGGAGCCCGAGTACGGCCACGACCCGGCGAGCGGCGGCATCTTCTCCTCCGACTACAAGCGGTGAGGGAGGCCGCGGCGCGCCGGCACCATGGACAGCGCCCCGGCCTCGCGGACCGGAAGCCCGCCCTGCCCCCCCCCCTCCCGCGGCGGCCGGGCCGGGGCTCCCCCGTCCCCCGCGCCGGGGCCCAGCCGGGACCCGGGGAGGGGCTGCAGGCCGGCGGGGGAGGGGGGGCGACCCTCCCGCCCCGGGCGTGCCTGCAGTTCGTGGGTTTGCACTACAGGTTCCCCGCCTTTTTCGCGCGGGGCTAGCGGGCTCCAGAAGATCGCGGGGGAGGGGTCAGCGTCGGTGAGCTGGAGCCTGGGGCCTGTCTGGGAAGGCCGGCCCTGCGTGTGCCCTCGGAACCTCCCAGGCCCAGCCCCTCCTACAAATCCATTTCCCTCATTCTGGCCCCACGCTCGCGCCCCCATCTCCCATCCGGCCGGCGCTCACACACTCCCGCTTCCCTCCTTGCCCCTGGAGTTTAGCCCCACCTGGACTTCCCACTCTCCCCCCCCCCCACCTTTGGCTCACTCGTTGGTTCTTTCGTTTATTGGTAAATCCTGAAACAAGCATTTGTAAGGGGCTGCTGTGTCCGTTCTCATCCTAGTGACTGAATACAGGCGTGCATCTGAGACGGCCCTTGGTCCTCGTCTTCTAGTTGCTCTAGAGGGGAGCACAGAGGGAGAATCCATGTTGTGGGAGCGTCGGAGGAATGTGAGCAGCTGGTCCCTGGTCCTGGAGGCCAGCGAGAGGGGAGAGGGAGGGTGTTCCAGGAAGAGGAAGGAGCGTGTAGGGAGGTGGGGAGATGGAGAGCCAGGTCACAGGTTTTGTAGGTGCTAATAATACAATATGGCCCGGATCGCTGTGCAAGCCCCTGGAGCGACCAGAAATGAGGGTGGGAAGATGCCAAGGAGCTGAAGGGTCCTGAGCAGGTGATAGCAGATTTGCATTTTAGAAGGATTCTAGGCTGGATTGTGGAGAAGAGACTGGGGGTGTGCTGGTTTGAGCAGGAGACAAGGGAGGGGTTGTTGAAGTTGGGGGAGGGAGACATGGTTTAGCCCGTGGGAGGGGCAGAGGATGTGAGGACGGTCGAGGCGGTAGAAGTCACAGACCCGATGATTACCTGGGGGGAGAAGATAAGGATAATACTCAGGTTACTATTTCTTGTAACTGGATAGGTGGTAGCACCATACAGAGTGATTGGAAATAAAGGGGTTACAAGAAAATTGGTGAAAATAATGTGGAGCCCTGCTTTTGACAGGCTGAAATTATAAACTCTGAGGGATATTCAAGCCTGGGAGGTAGCTGGATCTTAGGATTTGGGTTCCAGGAGAGATTATTAACATATGTGTATTAATCAAAGCCACAGAAGGAAGTTAAGGTAACCCAGGGAGAGTATATGAAATGAGTTCAGACAGCTCACAGAGATGAACCCTAAAGACACAGACATTAGGGATGACCAGAACGCAGAGGGAAAGTGTTTCGAGGTGACTGAAAAAAGTAAACCAAAGAGAGAAGGAAAACAAAATGTGGTTTCGAGAAGGAGGAAGTGATCAGCAAGGTCAACTCAAACAAGGGAAAGAAATCATGACCGTTGGTTTGACAAAGAGCAGGTCAACCCCACCCTGCTCTACTCCCCACCTCCTGTCCTGGGGGACAAGTCTGGCAAAGTCAGAAGACGGGGAGCTAGATTATTTTTCCCCAACATTCTATTATGAACAGTGTTAAACATACAGAAAAATTGGGTGTGTGCTACAAGGAATACATGAATACCCTCCACCTAGATCCAACCACTGTTGACATTGTGCCATATTTGTTTTATATAAGCCTCTAGCCATAAATAGTTTTGGCTGAACCATGTAAGTTGCGGACATCATGGCCCCTCAGCCCTCAATTCTTATCAGCGTCTAAAACCAGGTGAAAGTGAGTAGAGGAGCAAATAAGAGGTGAATAAATAAAACACAGCGAATGGGAAATTTGCTTTCCGAAAGTTTGTAAAGGCGAGAGAATAAAAGAAGAGTTGCTGGAGGAGATCATTAGTTCAGGAAGGTTTGTGTTATTTGTGTTGTTATTTTTGTTTATCAGGATGGAAGAGCAAGTCTACCTGCTGGTGGGAAGGAGCCAGCAGTGTGGGGGAGGCTGAAGGGAACTGAAGGCGCAGGGCCCCCTGGGTAATGAGGGGGAGGCGGAGGCGGAGGCGGAGGCGGAGGCGGAGGCGGAGGCGGAGGGGGAGGCGGAGGCGGAGGCGTATGGAGCTGGGTGGGAAGACCAAGCCGGCTTTGAGGAGGATCGCTGCCCAGGGGGTGGAGGGCAGGAGGAGAGGGGAGGCAGGTGTTCGGGAGCTGCAGGGGATTTTGTCTGAGGCCTTTCATTTTCTGTGAGAAGCAGGTGGCCAAGTTCTAAGAGCAGGAGAGCAAGGCTGTGGGTGGGGATTTGAGGCACAGGGAGGGGGTCTGAAATGCAGCGAATAGAGCCAACGGCTCCTGGCAGGGTAGCGGCAACCTGGATAGTAGGGCCAGAGGTGTGAGTAGGAGAGCGGCTGGAGGGATGGGCCAGGGGGACCTGGGCCAGGGAGGGAGGAAGTAGAGATCAGAGAAGGCTGATAGGAAGGAAGGAATCGAGGAACTGGCTCTGGGTTCGGGTCAGAGTGGGCAGGAGGTGTACCGGATTTCTGAGGAAGAGCAGTTCTGGGGAGGCAGAGATCTAGATGTGGCCGGAGAGTGGAGGTGAGGAGGGCGTCCCTCACCTCTGTCTGGATCGGCTCTCCTCTGACCCCCTCGCCCCCTGGCCAGAGATTGGGGTGGCTTAGTCCCCAGTCCCTACCTTCCATCCCCTCTTGAGTCCTGTTTCTGAGCAGTGCAAAGGAAACCAGAGCCTCCTTCCCTGCCAGTGTCTGGTTTCTGAGTTTCGGGGGCGGGCCATCTAGGACAGCGACAGGCATCCCCAGCTCCCCGGTCAGCTCAGTCTCATCTCAGAGCAGGACCTGGTGCCCCATGCAGAGATTCCTGCAGCTCCCGGGGGCCGTGGGGAGGCCAGGGGGCAGAGGGGCCTGTGGGGCTGACCAGGAGGCCACCAGCCCCGTGCTGGCCCCTGAAGGCGGGCCCCCGCCCTGGTACCAGGCCTTGCAGCCAGAGGAGCTGCGGTGGCTGCAGGCCCCTGAGGAAGACACATCCCCGGAAGCGTCTCTGGAAGGACCTTGCCCAGAGCCTGGCCAGAGCCAGAGCCAGAGCCAGCCGCTAAGGTACAGAGGAGCTCCCAGGGACCCTCACCCCAACGCCGGGAAGACAAGCAGTGGGCAGTGGCTGCCCTCAGCTCAGGCTTTTCCAAGTCCCAGCTCCTCAGGAGGACAAGGCTGGGATTTAGGGTTCCGGGGGGCAGGTCGGGGCACAGTGTGGGGGCTGAAGGCATGGGGGGGTGGGCTTAACTCCAGCAGCTCCCTGGGGAGGACAATAGTGTTGTGGCCCCATCTTGGCCTATCCGCCTCCCGGGTCCTGGGTAAGTGGGCTCTGGGGGAGGTTTGGAGACGGGCGAAGGCTCAGAGTTCGGGATTCCGGTGGCAAGGAGAGGGAGGAAGGTGTGGATCGGGGGAGGTGAGCACGTCTGGCCTCAGTGCCGCGTTCTGCGCCCTGGCTGGCCTGCTGGAGAGGCCCTCAGCCAGGCCAGGGGTCAGAGTGAATGCGGTGTAAGGCGATCTGACCACGGGAGGCTAGTGTTTCCTGGCTTTGGGGCGTCGCTGTGTGTCCCCTGCTTCCTCTCGCTCTTGGGCACACAAGCTGGTGCCGTGAAGACGTGGGACCCGGGGCGGCATTTAACAACCCTGCCTGGGCTCTGTGTACTGTTCCCCCACAGTCCGCCTGCTCTCTCATCTCCGCTGTGCCGGGGCCCAGAGCCTGCAGGGCCTGGAGAGTAGGCGCCAGGCTGGGAGGGTGGGGGTAGTGCGGGCGCTGCCGCGACGCCCCGGCGCGTGTGCATTTGACAGGGGCCTGTGGCATTTCTAGGAGCAGTGAGGACACCCGGGTGTGAGGAAGTGTGCTTTAGAGAACGCCCAGAGTTAAAGAGGACAGGCAAACTCCGACTGCTCCCGGTGAGGTCACCGCAGGCAGACCCCTCAGAAGGAGGCCGGAGGATCCATGAGGCTGCGTGTATTTGATCCTAGAAGCCTAAATTCATCCTCCAGAATCTCAGCTAGGAGTCTATTGGACACTGGGGGATGAGACCAGAGTGCCAGTTTAGTCCAAAGGGTATCTGGGTACGTGGTGTGTGTTGGGGGGGAGTGTGCGTGTGGGGGGTGCATTGCATGGGTTGTGCGTGTCCAGATGAAGGCGTGGGGGAGAACGGAGAGGTCTTGTGGGGATGTGTGTGGGTTTGCGGGTGTCTAGGGATGTGTAGATGGGGTGTGTGTTGGTGGATATGTGGGCTTACGTGTGGAGAGTGTTTGTGGGAAGTGTCTGAATGTGAGGTATGTGTCTGTGACTGTTGGTTTCTCTGGGGGCTGTGGGTGTGTGTCTGCAGGGGTTTTTTGTGGGCATATGTGGGTTTATATATGGATTGTATGTGTCTGGGGGTGCAAATGTGTCTGGGGTGGTGGATATATCTATGGGGTGTATCTGTGAGGGTGTGGGTTTGTGGGGATCTGAGGATGTCTGGGGTGCAGCTGTGTCTGTGGGGGTGTGAGGATGTCTCTGGAGTGCAGGTGTGTCTGTGGGGGAGATATGGGAGTGTCTGTGGTACGTGTGGATGGTGCTGGTGTTGGTGGGGGTGTTGGGGTGTGTAGGTGAGTTGACTGTGAGGCGTATGTGTGGAGGAACCTGGCAGTTCAGTGGTGTGCATTTGTCCACTGGGGATGGTGGTGCCTGGCCTTCATTCTCCTCGCAGCCCCGGTGCTGCCCAGGCCCGGCTGCATGGTCTGTCCCTCTTTCTATACCCCCGCTGTCCTGAGCTCTGCCCCTTAGGAATTGACCACCTGATTTGTGTTTGGGAGAGTGAGAGGATCCTCTGATTTGGGGGGGCATCCCCCAAGTGAGAGAATTTTAGATCAACATGGCTGGGGCTGGACATCGTCTGCCTTCACGTGACAGCTAGCAAGCCCTCTGCGTTCTGGAAAACATCATCTTTCTACTTCGCTTTCCATCAGAAAATCTGTTCAGGAAAGACACTTCCTAAATCCCTTGGAACATCCATTTCTTGGCACCGCGCCCGTCCTTTCTGAATGTACGTAGGCACTCGGGCCTTTCTGCAGGATGCAGCCCGAGGACTAGGCTTGTACCGTGTCGGGCCTTTCTGCAGGATGCAGCCCGCGGACTAGGCGTGTACCGTGTCGGGCCTTTCTGCAGGATGCAGCCCGAGGACTAGGCGTGTACCGTGTCGGGCATTTCTGCAGGATGCAGCCCGAGGACTAGGCGTGTACCGTGTCGGGCATTTCTGCAGGATGCAGCCCGAGGACTAGGCGTGTACCGTGTCGGGCCTTTCTGCAGGATGCAGCCCGAGGACTAGGCGTGTACCGTGTCGGGCATTTCTGCAGGATGCAGCCCGAGGACTAGGCGTGTACCGTGTCGGGCCTTTCTGCAGGATGCAGCCCGAGGACTAGGCTTGTACCGTGTCGGGCCTTTCTGCAGGATGCAGCCCGAGGACTAGGCGTGTACCGTGTCGGGCATTTCTGCAGGATGCAGCCCGAGGACTAGGCGTGAACCGTGTCGGGCATTTCTGCAGGATGCAGCCCGAGAACTAGGCGTGTACCGTGTTGGTTTTTCTCTTCCTCCGAGCTTTCGTCACTTACTCATCTCTCAGCATCAGCCTCACATTTGCCCGTCTGTGACCACCATCACGCTCATCCCTGCTATCACTGCTCCCTCTGATTTCTGATTTTCTATTGTTTCTAAATGTTTCACTGCTTTTTATTTTTTTATTTTTTATTTATTTTTTATTTTTTAAAGATTTTATTTATTTGACAGAGAGAGACACAGCAAGACAGGGAACACAAGCAGGGGGAGTGGGAGAGGGAGAAGCAGGCCTCCCGCAGAGCGGGGAGCCTGATGCGGGGCTCGATCCCAGGACCCTGGGATCAGGACCTGAGCCGAAGGCAGACGCTTAACGACTGAGCCACCCAGGCGCCCCGTTTCACTGCTTTTTAATTTCTACCATTGGTGATACCTTTCTAGACTGGGTTCTCCTGCCTGGGGCAAAAGCTGTGGGTTATCAGAGTATTATCTGGGAGATGAGAGAACTGTGCAGGACCCCACACACAGCTGCTCACCACATTTTGGAACCATTTTGGCAACACATGAGCACATCAGTTGTAGTTGTCCCACAGCTGTATCAGCTGTGTATAGACACGTTTTTTCTATGAGTTTATTCACAGTTCTCTGTTCACTTCTTTGACCACCAGCCCTTAGACCTCTGAGTATGGTTGGGCAGGTTGTTCACTGCACAAGGGTACCTGGCCAAAGAATACCAGACTATACTCCACTCGTGGAATGGGGAGCAACAGCTCAGGGCTATGTCTACTTGGAGGGGCAAGCAGATGGTGGATATGCTTGCAGCAGCCCTGACAGTGAATGCTGGATATAAACCCTAAGTTGATATCAGTACTTTATTTTGAATATTAAATTTTTATTTGCCATATCCCCAATATTTTCCTTTCTGTTGCTATTACGGTTGGATTGTGTCCCCTTCAAATTCCTATGTGGAAGTCCTAATCCCCAGTACCTCAGAATATGATTGTATTTGGAGAAGAGGTCTTTAAAGAGGTGATTATGTTAAAATGAGGTCATTAGGGCCCTAAAGCAGTCTGATTGGTGTTCTTATAAGAAGAGGAAATTTGGACACAGGATGCACAGGGGGAAGACCATGTGCAGACAGAGGAAGACAGCCCTCTACAAGCCAAGGACAGAGGCCCTAGAAGAAACCATGCCCACTGACACCATCTCAGACTTCTAGCCTCTAAAATTGTGAGAAAATAAATTTAGGTTGTTTAAGCCACCCGATGTGTGGTACTTTGTTATGGCAGCCCTAGCAAACAAATACAGTTGCCCTATTTGTTTCTTTTTTAAATTTAGTTTTATATACCAAAGTTAAAAAAAAAATTAAACCTTAGCCATGTGGTTACTGATAATTTTATGACCTTGAAAATAAAAATTTCCCCTTCCACTTCCGTATTTAAAAATCATTTCACGATTAATTGCAGATGTGGGGTTTATTTTGGTCCGAGACATGTGGACAAGTTCAATCCTTTGCTGCAGAGGAGGTGTCCCAGCCACGTTTATGTACGGGAAGAAAGGGTTCTTCCTTCTAAGAAAGGGTTCTTCCTTCCACTAGCGAGTTACTTGTTCCTAATGTATCAGTTTAGATCCATTTATGAAATTGCCTCCTGTGACCTTTGACTTTCTATTTTTAACCTGGTATCAGGGTGTTTTTGTCATTGTCTGTTTGGTGTTTGGAGCTCCTAGAGGGTAAGTTGTCTGTCATTGCTCCATTGTTCTCTTCTTTCCCCAAACTATTCTCTGGAATTCTTAACCTATTCATTTTTTTTTTTTCTCCAGGCAAATTTTGCTGCCACTTTAGGAAGTCTGACAAAATGCCTTCATTGAAATTTCATTGGACATTGCATGAAATTTATGTATTGGCCTGAGGACTACCTCTGTTCCCTTCAGCTGTGTGCAAGGGGTCATGTATTCAAATCTTCATTTATTTCTCCCAGGAGGGTTTTACAACTTCCTGGAGTCACTGTTGAATGTTGAGTGATATAGCTCTGGCTTTTGTGGTGAGGCCATCTCAGTCGATTCTGGAGCGCCTGGGACCCCCCCAGTCCTTGGAGTTAGATCAGTCTGTGGAGTCCGGGCCTGGGAACACACCTGGGCTGGGGCAAGGACATTCTGCTCCTGTTTGGACACCAACACCTTTCCACTGGATCCAGATCCTTCCCATCTCTCCAACTGGCCATTTTCTGGGCGGGGTCTGTACCTTTCCCATCCCAAACCTTTCCTCATGTCTTCTGGCTCTAGGTCCCCAGCTGTACGGGTTTCCTAGGGCTGCTGTAACAAAGTACCACAGAGCGGGTGGTTTAGGACGACAAATGTATTGTCTCACAGAGCCAGAGGCTAGAAGTCCAAAATCAAGGTGTCGGCAGGGCCATGCTCCCTCTGCAACCTGTAGGGGGATCCTTCCTCAACCCTTCCTGGCTTCTGACGTTTTCCTGGCAATCCCTGGTGTTCCTTGACTTGTAGGTGGATCACTCCAATCCTCCGTCTTCACCTGGCATTCTCCCTGTGTCTCTCTCTCCGCATGGCTGTCTTCTTAGAAGAACACCAGAAATACTATGTCAGCCATACTCCAGGGTGACTTCCTCCTAATTACAACTGCCGCAACTCACTTTCCAAAGAGGGTCACATTCTGAGGTCCTAGGGGTTAGGACTTCAACGTTATCTTTTTTGAGGGGGACCCAGTTCAACCCGTACCATGGGCTGGCCCACGTTTCTCCCGACCCCAAGTCCCCTGCCCATGTCACTGTTTTCTGCCTGGCTCCTCCTGATGGATACCCCCACCCCCACGCTCGTACCCTCTGCTGACCTCCTCTGTCTCCCCCACCCACCAGGCATGACGACCTGAAGGAGATGCTAGACACCAACAAAGATTCCCTCAAGCTGGAGGCCATGAAGAGGATTGTGGCGGTGAGTGGGGAAGGGGGTCCTCGGGGTGGAGGGCTGGTGGGCAGGGGTCAAAGAGCAGCTCTCCTTGGCTCCCTGTGGACCTTCCCCTAATAAGTGTGGGCCTCCTCCTTTTTCCTCCCCCTCCCTCGACCCCATCACCCAGATGATCGCCCGGGGAAAGAATGCCTCAGACCTGTTTCCTGCTGTGGTGAAGAACGTGGCCTGCAAGAACATAGAGGTGAGCACCCCCCGGGGAGGGATCTCTCACGCCCACCTCCATCGGGAATAAACTCCCGCTGCTTGGGGTGAGGAAGAGAACAGTCCAGCCCCCGGGGGCCTGACTTGCCCAGAATGCCCTCCGTTCTGGAGAAAACACTGTATGTCCCTGAACCAGACGTGGGTCTGAGTGCAGGACCCGGGGCACACTGGGAACGCTCTCCCCGCACTGGAAGCATCCGTCCGCGCGACCACAGCCAGCCAGGCGACCTCATCTCATGGGGGGGGGCCACCAATCCCGCTGAGAAAGCCGCTCTCCGCAGGTGAAGAAGCTTGTCTACGTGTACCTGGTGCGCTACGCCGAAGAGCAACAGGACCTGGCCCTGCTGTCCATCTCCACCTTCCAACGAGGCCTCAAGGTCAGAGGTCGCAGTTTGCCTCCCTGGCGCCTGGGGCTTGTGGACGCGTGTTGGAGCCGCAGGCCCAGGGAGAGGCCGGTGCCTGGGGGAACAGCCTGGAGGCCCGTTCCTACCTGCCTAGAGTGGGGAGGGTCTGCCCGCGTCCGAGAAGAGCACCAGCGGGACCCTCAGAGGGGGGAGGCCAGCTCAGAAGGGGCATGAGACAGGGAGTGGGGGCCCGGAGACCATGTCCCTCCTCCTCTGAGGAGCCTGTGGCAATGGCTGCCGCAAACAGGAACCACTTGAGCCCCTGAACGTGGAGAGCCCTGGGCTCCCTTGCCCACTGGTGTAAAGGAATTGTGGCCCACAACCAGGCAGAAGTCCACCTCCTTAAGACAGCACTCTGTGAGGGCACGGCTGACCTGGTTCCTTGCCTCTGCGGGTCACAGCCTTGGCACCGGCTGGGGCTCCTAGTCTGGGTTTCTGTGGAGAACAATGACTTTGGAACTTGGTACGGAGGACAAAAGGGTTTGTTGAAAACAAATGAGCTCTACCCAGAGGAAAACAACAAAGTTTACCCGGTAGGAGAGCTGCCTCAGACACGGGGTTTGGGTTCAAAAGTCAGCGCAGACGCCATAAACACATGACTGTCCATTTCCAGGGAGTTCAGTACAACAGGTCATTCCTCTAGAGTTGAAACAAGGTGATCGTTCTCCTTTCTTCTCTTTTTAAGATTTATTTATTTTTTAGAGAGAGAGAGAGCATGAGCGGGAGGGGCGGAGGGAGAAGGAGAGGGCATCTCCAGCAGACTCCCTGCTGAGCAGGGAGCCCAATGCGGGGCTTGATTCCAGGACCCTGATTATGATCTGAGCAGAAACCAAGAGTCCGAGGCTTAACCTACTGTGCCACCCAGGCGCCCCAAGGTTGATAGTTCCTCAGTTTAGCACCAGAAGTAGTTGACTTGTCTTAGATGCCCCAGTGAATGCAAAATACCCACTTTTAGAGACTGGATCACGTCTGTTGTACTGAAAGGCTCTGGGAGGCATGTAGAAACTGAAGTCACCTAGGGGCGCCTAGGTGGCTCAGTCAGTTGAGCTTCTGACTCTTGGTTTCGGCTCAGCTCGTGATTTCAGGTCATGAGATCAAGCCCCACGTCGTCGGGCTCCGCACTCAGCGGAGAACCTGCTTGGGATTCTCTCTCTCCATCTGCCTCTGTCCCTCCCCCCCCATTTCTCCCCCTCCCTAGGGAAAAAAAAAAGAAAAGAAGTCACCTAAGGGAAGGGGCAGTAAGAATGGGGCAGGGGCTGAATCCCCTCATACTATTTAAACTGAATATTGTCACCTTTTGTTTTGCAAATGACATGCATGCGTGCTGGTCTCCACCACGTGCTTTTCTGGCTGGTCTATCTCAAGGATGCAGAAGCCAATATCACTGCCATTCTGTTCTCTCTCCTTTCAGCATTCTCAGCACAGATTACAACCATTAACTCCCCTAGTCTTTCCACATGGTTAGTTCACATTCCTGTGAGAGCGTCCCTAAAGGGTCCAGCTCACCTTGTCATGTCCAGCTGGTTCTGGACGTTGCTGAGCAGCCTGAGAACTGACTGCCCAGATCCGGGCTCAGCCCTGGGTCACTGTGCTGTGGCCAGCAGGAGAAGCCAACAAGGTCTGCTCCTCTGAGACGGGGTAGCAAGCACGGCCACTGGCAAACACCCGCAACACCTGGGTATCTCTGTGCTGCGTATCATGCTAGGCTAATTTTTTAAAGTCAAAACCATAGGATTGATCTATCTAGATGGGCAACTGATCTTTTGATTTGAATCAGGGTTAAATCATTTTATAAGAATCATTCTAGGAGTTTTGCACATGTACCTGCAGTCTTTACAGTCTGTCCCTTTTCCCCTTTTAGAAAACCAGAGCCCCCTTAGTCCAATCAATGCAATGATTTCTCTAGAACAGTGGTCAGCAACCTTTTCCTATGTACTGCCAGACACTAATTTAGGCTTTGTAGGCCACATAGCCTCAACCCTGCAACCACTCAACTTTGCCCTTGAAGTGTGTAAGAAACCATAAATGAGTGGGCCTGGCTGGGTTCCAGTAAGTTTTTATTGGTAAAGAAAGGCAGGAGACAGATTTGGCCTGAGGGCTGTAGCATCCCAACCTTTGCTCTAGAACATATCTGACCCACCATCCCCAGTGACCAAGATGTCACTCCTTCGCTGCAACTACTTCTTTTTGAAACCATTATATTCTATTAGCAATAATCGCATTGTAGTCTATCAAAACCTGCATATCTATAATTTTTAAAAATTTATTTTGGACTCACAAAAGGCACAAAGAACAATATAGTGAATATCTATATGCCAAGCATAAGAAATGAAAAATTTATCAACAGCCAAAGCCCCCTGTGTATCTTCTCCTGTTTATCATTCATGTACATGCATTTATTCTCCTACTACTCATTTATGCATTCCTAAATAATATACAATATTGTTTTGTAAATGGTATCAGATGATATATGTGTTCCTCTAAAACTCATTTTCCTTCTATTGTTGACTCTGGGCTCGCTTATACACGAGAACCATTCATTTCCACCAAGGATTCTCCCTTTTTATCAGCCCAGGCTGAGACTGTGTTTGCTTTCTTAGCAGCCCACATATGTGGTTGCCTCAATTCAGACAAACCTCCAGTGGGCAGTCAGATAATCTAGGTCTCCCTCCATGCTGTCTTAATGCAGTTGGTCCCTTGAATCCCCTATGAAACCCTATTACAGTTCATTTTATTCGTTTAGCCCAGCGTCCAACTCCGGGTGATTCTAAATTTTAATTCTTGTCTTCTTGATTTTGTGTCTTCCTCCAAAATGTTGATAAGCTGCACAGACCAGGGCAGCAGACTGAGTCCCATGGTGTATCATGTTTCTAGGCTGATGCCAATCTGCTAATAAACCTTCCGCAAGTACACTGTTTTACCAAGTTGTGGATCCACCTAACTATACAGTCAGCTGGCATTTTCTTATCTTGTTAGAAAAGATCTTATTCAATAGCAGAAAAATTTCTTAACACCTTTCATGTGCAAAGGGCTCTGGAGATACAGAGACAAACTGGACATGAGTTCTGCTCTTAAAATGCTTACCTATTAAGTGAAACAAAAAGCCTGCATCAAAAATGGCCAGCCAGGAAACGCTACGAGACTCTCACCAATGCCTTGCTGAAATCGAGATCCACAGTGTTAATATCGACCAGTCTAGTTACCCTATCAAAAAGGAAAATGGTTTTTTAGTAACTTCCTGTGAATCCATAATTGTTTCCAAATAAAAGGGGAAAAATAGGTTAGAGCAGTAGCTAGGATATGATTTGACTCTAAACAAACACAGACTCCTGCTTTTTAAATAAGTGCTTCTAAACCATGTGTTTAAAAATCAGTTCTAGAATTTGGACAGGGATTACCATCATCGTGCCCTGTCATTTCGTGGATCTTCTTTCCCCGTTTTAGAACATCAGGGAGTCATCTACACGTTATTTGTGCCAGCACCTCTCCCGTTGTCCACCATTCTCTAAAATTCACAGCAATTTACAGCTGGTGCTGGTGCTCTCCCATGATTGCAACGTACTGTGTCTAAGGCTCTTCTTGGATGTGTATTGGATGCAACGGGAGCAAAGAGAAGGGGCCTCTGCACCTCTCTATTCTAAACACTGGAGGAAGAGGAAGAAGAGCAACTTCCGGGAGGTTGCTGGGGAAAGGAGTGTTAACAATGAACTCTGGAAAGGAGGCCAGTTTGAATTTGCGGGCAGTCACCTCTGGCATGAATACAAAGACACCCGTTCTGCCAACTCCCCCCCCCCCCCCCCCGCCAAGGACCAAGAGGTGTTTCAGGAACTTTAGGTATTCTATAAGATTTTTACTCTTCCTGAAAGTGAAGCAACCCATGGCCACAACTGTTCCGGTGTCCGATTTCTGCGGCGGGGGGGGGGGGGGGGGGGGGGGGCAAGAGTCAGTTCCCTCAAGTGGACCCTCCCAGGTCCCTAGCACTCACACACGGTTCAGGGAGTCAGGGAGGCAAGAACTGCTGGTAGCTAGAGACAGTAAGTTCCATAGGCGTGGCCTTTCCCATCAGGCCACTGTGCTCTCTCTCAGGGCTCTGCCTTCACCTCTGATCCTAGGACCCCAACCAGCTGATTCGTGCCAGTGCCCTGCGCGTCCTCTCTAGCATCCGGGTGCCCATCATCGTTCCCATCATGATGCTGGCCATCAAGGAAGCTGCCTCGGACATGTCACCCTATGTACGGAAAACAGCTGCTCATGCCATCCCTAAACTCTACAGGTATGCCCCAACCCAGCCCTTCGCTCCTCCGGGGGGTGGTGCCCAAGCCCCCAGCCCACCTAAGTCTTGCAGATTGCCCTCCTTCTTTTATACTTTGGATGGTTTAAGATGGGTTGGGGAACTGATAGACATGGAGGACAGTGGTGGTGGCCGCTCACACCTCTTTACCAATAAGGTTGGGGTGGGGGTGGTGAGCACAGTTTGGGCAGATATTGGGAAGGCTGGAGATGGGGGGAGGGGCAAATCCCTCTCAACCGTTTCTACTTCAGTTTGGATTCTGACCAGAAGGACCAGCTGATCGAGGTCATTGAGAAGCTTCTGGCCGACAAGACCACAGTGTGTACATGGGCACACACGGATGGGTGGTGGAAAGGAGTGGCACAGAGACCCTCTGCCCTTCCTGTTCACCATCTCTTGCCACTGCCCCTTCCCCAGCTGGTGGCGGGCAGCGTGGTGATGGCCTTCGAGGAGGTCTGCCCTGAGCGCATCGACCTGATTCACAAGAACTACCGGAAACTCTGCAACCTGCTCATCGACGTGGAGGAGTGGGGCCAGGTGGTCATCATCAGCATGCTCACCCGCTACGCGCGCACGCAGTTCCTGAGCCCCACCCAGAACGTGAGTGGGCCCGGGCCCTAGCAGCGTGGGTGGGAGGGCTGCCGGGTGGAGGCGCCCACTGCCTCCCCTCACCTCCCTGTCTCCACCTAGGAATCTCTGCTGGAGGAGAACCCGGAGAAAGCCTTCTACGGCTCGGAAGAGGATGAGGCCAAGGGCCCGGGCTCGGAGGAGGCGGCCACCACAGCACTGCCTGCCCGCAAGCCCTACGTCATGGACCCCGACCACCGGCTGCTGCTGCGCAACACGAAGCCACTGCTGCAGAGCCGCAGCGCCGCCGTGGTCATGGCGGTGGCACAGCTCTACTTCCACCTGGCGCCCAAGGCGGAAGTGGGTGTCATCGCCAAGGCGCTGGTGCGCCTGCTGCGCAGCCACAGGTGCGCGTCCGCCCCGCCCCGCCCACAGGGGGGCATTGCCCCGCCCCGCCCCGCCCACACGGGGGCATTGCCCCGCCCCGCCCACAGGGGGGCATTGCCCCGCCCCGCCCCGCCCACACGGGGGCATTGCCCCGCCCCGCCCCGCCCACACGGGGGCTCCCCGTCCCGCCCACACGGGGAGGGGTGGGTGTGCTGACCGGGCCCGCACACTTGGGGGGCTGACCTGCCTCCGAAGTGGGTGCTGCCCACTTCGGGAGGGGTGGGCAGGCCCTGCCCGCTTTTCTCCGACCTCGGGGGCACACATCTTGTGCCACACCTACCCCCCCCCCACGCCGTACTGACCCCATTCTTGCCCTCCCCGGACTGGTGCCCTCCCCTCCCTCCTATTTGGCCCACGTCCCTTCCCTCCACTGGCTGCCGCTTGCGCCGGTGGAGGGGCCCAGGTACCTCCGACCTGTCCTCTCCGTAGTGAGGTGCAGTACGTGGTGCTCCAGAACGTGGCCACCATGTCCATCAAGCGCCGGGTGAGCACGTCCTGCGCTCGCAGTCGGAGGAGCGGCGCCTGTGGGTGTGGGCGGCCCCGGGGAAAGGCAGGGCGGGGAATGCCTTCGCTGCGCAGAGCGTGGCAAAGGGGTACCCGAAGCGCAGGGGGAGGAGCAGGGCCTGGATCCTGAGGGCCGCTGAGGGAGGAAAACCCGGTGAAGAAAGACGCGGTCAGCTCTGAGAGGGAGGCGGGAGCACAGCGCTGCGGCAGGAGTCTGCGCCTGGCGGCAGGAGAGCTGGGGCCCCTCTGGAAACGAGGCAGGTCTAGGGCTGCGATGGAGCTCCCTGGGGCTGCCTCTCTCCTGCCAGGGTATGTTCGAGCCCTACCTGAAGAGCTTCTACATCAGATCAACCGACCCGACCCAGATCAAGATCCTGAAGGTGAGTGATGGACAGACGTGCAGGCCGCCCTTCCACCTCACCCCCACCCCCCCCCCCCGACCCTCGGATACCCCCAGTGGCCACTGTGGCTCAGGAAGCCGGGCCAGTGAGAGTGGGAAGGGAACTGCCCTCGGCTTCTCAAACGTGTTGGGCGTCTGCCGCTTTTCACACGTGAAGTAACCCGATTTTCATAATAAACTCAGGAAGCGCACATTATCTCCATTTTATAAAAATGTAGACCCAAGGCCCTAGCCCAGAGTCGGTCCTGCTGACTCCAGAATTCCTCCTTTACCCCCACTGTGGTCTCCTGTCTTCCACCCACAATGTTCTTTTCCCCATACATCTACCCCCTCAGGCTTTCAGGCAAACATACGCCCACAGAAAAAGTGTCAGGAGCCCCTACCCACATTCCATTCCTGCTCTGCCTCCTCATTACTGAGTAATTTCATTCAGCAGCAGTCAATCCTGACTCTGAACATCTACTATGCATCAGTCACAGCTAGATCTAGGGGTACGAGAGATGGCAAACTCATCAGACACCTTGCCCTTTGGAGCTTACAGTTTAGCGGGATGAGGAGGAGACACTGAGGAGCTAATCACAAAACAAATGTAAAAACCCACTTGAGAAATAAGGTAAGAAAAAGAAGTGCAGAGCGCTGTCAGAGCATAGAGTAGGAGGCCCTGATCTGGTCGGGGACCAGGGAAGCTTTTCTCCAGGAGGTGAGGCTTGAGCTGAGGCCTGAGAAATGAATGTGAATTGTCTAGACAAATGCAGGGACAGGAATGGCAGGAACTGCTTCACACAGAAGAAACAGTATATGCAAAGGCCCTGAGGCAGGAAGAGGTCTGACAAAAGGCCAGTATGACTGGGGCAGGAGAGCAAGGGGGAGAGCAGTGTGAGAACAGAGGTAGACGGGTCGGCTCATATGCGGGTTTATAGACCATGGTAAGGATGTTGCTCTTTATCCTAATAGCAATAGGAGGCTTTGTTTTCAGTGGAGGTGGAGAGGTGACATGCTCATGCTGTCTATAAGCGCACTCTGTCAGGGAATCCACTTAAGCGGCAAACTGGTCCTCCTGCATTTTGGACAAGCTTCGCAATCTGTCATTTTCTTCATCAGTTTAAAGATGATTCAGGGCTGTGTGTAGGATTGTTTTCCGGTCTGTGAAGTGTGTTTGGAATGAGGGGTTATGAGAGCACAGAAAGCCCACTGGCCACCCTGCCCATTTTCTGCCTCCCTGCAGCTGGAAGTGTTGACCAACCTGGCCAATGAGACCAACATCCCTACTGTCCTACGGGAATTCCAGGTACGGGCCAGGGCCCAGCTTCCAGGAGAGGGACCCAAGAGAGTTGCCCTGCAGCTCCTTGTGCTCAGTGACAGTCGTCCTGATGGGCCACCCTTCTCTTAAGAGCCGGAAGCAGAGAAACGGTTGTCTTAGACCCCCTCCCAGGGCCTTCTGCTGGCTTTGGGCCAGGGAATCACTGCATGATGGGTAAGGGTGTTGCTCCCTCTCCCAGAGTTTAGTTTCTGGCATGACAGGTCATTGAATGAGGGGAGACAGCCTTCCCGGAAGGTCACCTGCCAAGCCTGCAGAATCACGGAGGGTCAGTGCCAGCAGGGGGTCACTCTGTTGTGTCCCACAGACCTACATCCGCAGCATGGACAAGGACTTTGTAGCAGCCACGATCCAGGCCATCGGACGCTGTGCAACTAACATAGGCCGAGTCCGTGACACCTGCCTCAACGGCCTGGTGCAGCTGCTGTCCAACCGTGACGGTCAGTGTTTGTCTGCGTGTCCAGCTTTGATGAGCCGAGGGCGTCTGCCTGTCTGTCTGGGCACAATGCACGTTCATCGGTCCGTCCACCTCAGTTAACGTCTGAGTGTTGCTACGTCTCTGGGGGCCACTGGAGAAGTGCGGGGGCGCTGTGGAAGAGAGCCGAGGGCCTGGGGGCATTGTGGGTGTGTGCGTCCCCTGTGCATGGCCATCTGACCGCCGCGGGGCCCACACGCTCATTCCCCACAGAGCTTGTGGTGGCAGAGTCCGTGGTTGTCATCAAGAAGCTGCTGCAGATGCAGCCCGCCCAGCACGGAGAGATCATCAAACACCTGGCGAAGCTCACAGACAACATCCAGGTGAGGGAGTAACCTGGCTCTCCCTCCCATCCCAGCATCCTCCCTGTGATTTTAAAAACCCTGTGATTAAACACTCTAGCCTTAATAAAATCAACTTCCGTACCTTCCATACTGGCTCTGAGAGGTCTGCTGGTGGAAAGGGGGGGGATCAGGTGACCCTCACGTGTTGCCCAAGATTCGCTTTCCCCTTGCGGGTCCCTCGCTGCACTCCAGGGCCTGTACTACCACTCATGTTTTCTCTGAAGCTCTGGCTGAGCCCGGCCGATTGACAAACCTCGTGTGTTTCTGTCGCACTGCTAAGCTGAAACATTCAAATAAAGCATTCCTTGAAGATTCAGGAAGAATAACCTGGAAGTAAAACGCTAGAAAATCAGTCTTGTAAACCAAACCAGAACTAACTTTGGGGCTTGAAAGTTCTGCCCATGCTAGTGAACCCCTAGGGAAGAAGGGAGACGCTGCCCAGGAAATGCTCACCTTTTAATCTCTCTCCCACCAACCCCCTGGCCCATTTGCAGAGAACCCCACAGTTCATGGGCCAGCACAGATGGGAGGAATGCCATTTCCCTGGCAGGCCACATGCCCACCCACATGTCCACACGTACCACAGTCCTGACCCCTCTCGCACACCCGCAGGTGCCCATGGCCCGAGCCAGCATCCTGTGGCTCATCGGCGAGTACTGTGAGCATGTCCCCAAGATTGCCCCTGACGTCCTGAGGAAAATGGCCAAGTCTTTCACAGCAGAGGAGGACATTGTCAAGCTGCAGGTCATCAATCTGGCAGCCAAGCTCTACCTGACCAACTCTAAGCAGGTGAGGATTGAGAGATGCCCCCTGACACGTGCTAGGCCTCGGGATTGGGGCAGGCGGTAAGCTGTGGGTCCTCACCAGGTGGGTGTGGACTCCAGCCTCTCTTTCTGAAGAGAGAGTTCAGGGCAAGTGTCTAGTGTATCTCGGTAACTGGTGTCCCCCCAGTGTCCACAGCTACTCTGAGGACCCAAGGGCCGGTAGGGATGGTGGCCGAGGTTAGAGGCCCTCCTGTGGGGCTGTGACCTCCAGTCTGCCTACGTGAGTGTCCCTACCTGCTGCCTTTGGGACACTAGGGCCATAAAGAACCACAGTGGAGTAGGGCTGAGGGAGGGGCCCGTGATGACGGGCACTGGGGGGGTGAGGACGTGTATCCTAGGACAGGAGGTCTGTCCTTCCTCCCAAAGCTTAGCGGTGGTTGGCCAGTCTGTGCCAGGGATTATGAGGGCAAGTCTCTGCTCGGTCTGGGATGGTACTGGAGTCCATTGTCGTTCTCAAGGTTAAAGGTCATGAGAGATACCATAGCCAAGGGCATGGCTCAACTAGGATATTGTTGAGTGTCCAGCAACCCGTGAGGGAGTCCCAGGAGATTCTCCTAAGAATGAGGTGTAACGTGCACTTTTCAAGGTGTTGGAGAGGCCAAGCACTAGGACACTTCCCACACTCACTGCCCCTCTCAGTTAGGTGAGGTAGGGGACCAAATCGGCCTGCTGCCTGTGTTTGTAAATAAAGCTTTCTGTTCATTCATTTGTTTATAGTATATGTTTATTGTTATGTTATATGGATGATTTTGTGCTACAACAGCAGAGTTGACTAGTTGTGAGAGCCCATATGGCCCACAGAGCCTACAATAGTTAATTTCTGCCCCTTCTAGAAAAAGTTTGGCGAGCTATAGAGCCGAGTATCTGGGCGGGCGGCTGGGGTCAGCAGCATGGCTGCACCCTGGAGGTGGTGACGTCCCTGCCCGCCTGCAGGTGGCCTCCTTGCCATCCCATCAAGTCTTGGATGGTGCAGTTGTGTTTCTTCAGTGGCTCCTTTGATCCCTGGTGGCTCTGGTGGGCCCCAGGGACTTAAGGGGGGGAGGCAGGGCCGTCAGGGGCTGGGACACTCGTCAGGAGTTGGAACAGGCAACGGTCACGCATGGGAGCCAGGAGGGGCGGACAGGGTCTGTGAGTGTCAGCACTGTGGGAGAAGTTAGAGCACTCACCGAACAAATATTTGTGGACCTCCTTTGTTCAGAGGGGAGGAAAGAACAGGTGGGAAGAACATTTGAAAAGATGAAGCTATGTGGGTGGGGAGCCACCCAGATGGGCTGAGGACCCAGCGGGACTCCTGAGCACCCGGACGGTGATGTGTGATGTCAGGTTGTTGTCATAAGCCTGGGTGTGTCCCCATGGCATTGCCCCAAGCTGTCACTGTTAGCTACACGTGCATTTGCTCATTGCTTCATTTAACACAGATTTCCCGAGTGTTCACAGTGCCTGGCGCTGTGGTACGTCCTGGGATAGTGACAGTGGCCGAGACATGTTTACTGGCCTCCAAATGCTCACAGCCAAGTAGGGGAAGCAGTAGAAGACACAGAGCAATAAGAACTGGAGTAGGGTTGGCGCAGAGAGTGTGGGTATGACCAGCCGAACCCCTCCCTCTCCCAGACAGGACAGGGGGGGCCTGCCCCCATCACGGCAGCCGGCATAGGCTGTTCAGGCAAACGGACACTGACCTCCAGCGCCCTTCACCTGAACCTGGGTCCCAGGCACAGGCCCTTTAGGATGGTTCTTTGAGTCAATAAAGAGAGCTTTTCTCCTCCCTCTGCCCCTCCCTTTTTCCATTTTTTTTTCTTCCCAGCCTGTTCTCAGAGTAGTGGGGAAAAGGGAATCCAGTGATTCCGGGAGGGAGAAGGTTTTGATGTGCATATGGATGTGCATGCAAAACAGCAATCCCAGCCATTCCTAACTTACTGGCCCCCAGCACAAGCCAGATCCGGGCCCGGGCCGAGGGGTGACCATAGCTCTGCCTGCTAAGGCTCAGCAGATAATCAGGTTCCAGGCCAGAGGCCACAAAAGCCCTGGTAATAGATGTACTGACGGAGGGCTTGGGGTGATGGCAGCAGTGAAGGTGGTCCTTACAGCACCTGGGGTCGGACACCTGCGAAGAATTTCAGCAGTGAGTTTGCTTTTGGTATGCCTGGTGAGATGTGTAGGAGGAGGGTCTGCTAGGAGCATGGTGGGAGCTAAAATCTGGTCTCTGCAGCGGATGGAAGATTTTGATAGAGTTCTGCAGAATTTAAAAAAAAAGTAACTTTTTTTTAATATCATAAAGGTCATGCATGATCATCATAACACATTTAGAAAACCTAGAAAAATAAGAATTAAAAATTTAAATTAACTATAGGTCTACCACTTAGAAAAGATCACTGTTAATCTTATATTTCTTTAGTTTTGAAAAAAACAAAACAAAACAGAACATTTCCGGTGCCTATTTAGTCATCCAAAGGTTGCACATCGGTGTCTTGTTCGATATTTTAACTTTTTCATTTCTGTTTCCCTCCAAAGCCTTCATATTTAGAAAGTTGTTTCCCCATTAACAGATCAATTAAAAATTTCACCTATAATTTCCTCTAGATTTCTATTTTTGTATTTTTTAATCCATGGTAGTAGTTTTCTCTTGATGTGTAACAAGTTGCCATAAACGTAGGGACTTAATGTGCTTATTTTCTCACAATTTCTGTGAGTTGAGAGTCAAGGCGTGGCTTTTTTGGGTCGTATGCAAGGCTACCATTGAGATGTTGGTGAAGGCTGTGTTCCCATCTGGGGCACTGCAGGGAAGTGTTCACTTCCAAGTTGGCATGGTGGGTGCTTTGATGCAGTTCCTTGGAATCGTAGGACTGAGACCCTGGCTTCTTGCTGGCTGTCAGCTGGGGTCTGCCCTCAGTTCGAGAGACCGCTTATTTCTTCAAAGCCACCAGGAAAAATGTCTCTAGAGCAAGTCTTACATAATGAAACTGAATCACGGGATTATGTTACAAGCCCATCACCTTTGCCATAGCCTGTTGGTGAGAAACGAGTTTCAGGTCTGGCCCACACTCACAGAAAGAGGATTACATAAAGGCGTAAGCACCAGGAGGCAAGGATTGTGGGGGAGGACCTTAAAATCTGTGTGCCACACAGATCTGGAGCCTATTTTTATATGTGAGGTCAGGATGCATTTTGTTTTCGCTTTTTGAAGCGCCGGCGTCCCAGTGTGATTGGACAGGTGGCTGCAAGGTAGTGGGTATGTTGACATGGGTTCGTGAAAAGGAGTCCATGTTCCCCATTTAAAAGTCCCCCCTGGAAGCTGGAGCCCACTGGTTCGTGGGAACCTTGTTCCGTTCTTGGTGCACTGAAGCGGGTCTCTTAGGCCCTCTTGAGCTGCCCATAAACCCTGCACATCCTGGCTGAGTGAGGTGAGGGTCTTGGTGGTACAGACTGGATGCTAGGATTTCTGGTGAATGAGTCCTTGGGATGGAGAAGCGTAAGGAATTGTTATAAGCAAATCCTGCAGTGACAAGGAGGGTGAACCAACCCCTTCCTATGTTGGCTGTGGTTATGCAGTTAAGGCTGTGGACAGATGGATCCAAATCCTTAACACTTCTTTCCAGAACTAGTCAAGGACTTGCAGGAGGGAGAGAGTCTGATCAGCCAGCTGGGAAGTCTGTAGAAGGGAATCAGCAGCATCTTGGCAATGGACCATGTTGATAAGGGCATCCACCAGCCGTGCCCAGTCAAATGATGTCTGGCCCAGGGAGGGGAAGGTCTGTGATGAAGTCCACTGCAAGGTGCCCTGGGGGCTTATGATGCTGAGAGTACTCATCTGTGATGGTAACGATGTTGTAGGCACTGCTTCTGCTGGAAGGGACTGAGTTGAAGCTGAGTCCACCGACGTCCCTGTGGGCTGTGTCACGGGTACGAGAGAGTCACAGTGGCTCTCTAGCTTCGCCGCGGCAGCAGCTCTGATTCTTGGCCAGCTTCTGGGGCTCTGTCCCTCATGGACATCTTCCTGACGCTCCCACTAGGTTACCTGAGTCAGCCACGCCCTCGGCTGGATGTCCCTAAACCGCAGGAAGACCAGGGTGGGTTCCGGACTCCCTCCGCTGGCTCCTGCTGCCCCAGGCACTCTGGCTGTCGGGACATGAGATCTGTGTACTTGGTGGTTCTGACTGTCTTGCTCATAAGAGGTGGAGAACTGGGTGGGGGCAGCCGCCTTATGTCAGCGGGAGGCGGTGCGGGGGAGCTGGTGGGTGGCCGGCGCTGGCAGGCCCAGGCCTAGAAGCAGCGCTGACTGACTCCTTAACCTGAGAGAAGTCACTTCTGACTCCGCTTCTCCTCTGGAAGTGGGGGCAGTAGCCCCTACCTCGCAGAGGGGCTGTGACGTGACATGAGATCGTTGAAGCACCTTACACAGCGCACGGTGCTAGAAGGCCTCCATGAATGACGTCTGCTGCCTGTCATGCTATGAACGCAGGGGCAGAGTAGGCCAGAATCAAGGCAGCAATCAAGATTTGGGGTCCTGGGATGTGGCTGCCTCCATTGTAGACAGTGGACCCCACAAGACTCCAGCAAACCCATAGGCAGCTGCAGTTTGCTCTGATCTCATTAGAACCTTCTAGGGGAGGTCATGGCCTCTGAGACTCTGGGCTACTCAGAATGTACCATGTGAGTCAACAAGGCATGAGGACAGCCCCTGCCAGGGGGATCCCCCTGTCCTCTCCCACCTTCTGCTGTCTACGTTTCCTCTGTCTAGTGGAGGCTGGGAACTGAGATTTCCAGTAGAATGTTCCAGACCTCCACTCACCCTGGCACCCCACAGTAAAGAGGCTGGGGGGGCCTGGAGTAGGCGGGGTAGGGGCTGGGCCTGGGACGGCAGGGACCCCAGCCTGAGGAAGAATGGAGCCCACCGCCCAGAGGGAGGAGATTCCAAAAGGGCTACCTCTTCTGCGAGGCACCGCTGTTGTTGGAGCCGGGGTCAGGCGCGGGGCCAGGGACGTGAGGGGAAACGCAGAGCGGTACAACAGCAGGTGAGGGAGGGAGTGGTGGACGCAGCTGGCCGGCAGGTGTCCGCTTACCGAGTCGGCGACGGACCCCCGCCCCCCACGTCCCGCCTCTCGTCCCCCAGACTAAGCTGCTGACCCAGTACGTGCTGAGTCTGGCCAAGTACGACCAGAACTATGACATCCGTGACCGAGCACGCTTCACCCGGCAGCTGATCGTCCCGTCAGAGCAGGGGGGTGCCCTCAGCCGCCATGCCAAGAAGCTCTTCCTGGCACCCAAACCAGCCCCCGTCTTGGAGTCATCCTTCAAAGGTGGGAGCTGAAATCAAGGGTGCCCCCCCGGGGGTGGGGGAGGAATTAGCCAGGACCCCAGGCCATGCCCCTGAGGTCCCAGTCTTAGCCAGACATCAGGAGTGCTTCTGGAGAAATGCCGCCCCCCACCCCCAGCCCACCCCTTCTGCCCGTCCTGCAGCACCTGGGGCTTACTCACCTGCTCACCCACAACCAGCACCAGCATCCTCTTGCCTGAGCCCCCGCCCTCCCAGCCAGCATGGGCTCCTGGCTCCTCTCCTGTCCCGCTCCCCCATCCACCTCCCTCCCTGAGCTGTCACTTTATATCAAGATTTAAATACCAAGGGCCCAGGAAGGCAGGAAATCAAATAGCGTGCAGAGGAGAGGTGTATGTTTGTAAGGGTCCTGAGGAAGAAGTTGCCAGCGCTTGGGGCTGTCACTGGAGCTCAGCCCAGGTGCTGGGCCCTCAGCCTTGCCTCTGTCCTTGGGCTCATCCCCTGTGACAGGGGCCTGGAGAGAGGCCGGGAGGGGAGGGTCCTCCAGCTGGCTCTCTGGACCTCAGAATCTACACAGGAGGGGAGCTGCCTTCACAAAGCTCGGTTTTCCTGGGTGTCTTTCTGTTCTACTTTTTCTCTTCCCTGGACCTCAGGAATAGAGAGATTCTGAGGGATGGGACAGATCTGAAAATCTCCCAGGAAGGAGGAAGTCCCTTTCTCCTCCCTGAAACCCTCCGCACTCTGTGTTACCCTCCGCTACCACAGGCTAGACCTCTGGCCCTGCCGCCTTCCCACTCATTCAGACTGCACACTCCTCTCCACGGGGTCCAGAGCCTGACCAGGCATGTCTCCCCGACTTGGCCCAGACTGGTCAGCCTCTTCCTCACAGTCCCTATTCTCATACCAACCAGGCCTCCTTCCCCAGCCTGGCCGAGGCACACAGCCCCACTGCCTCGGAAGAGAAGCCACTCTCCCAGGTCTGCCTCCCCTTCGGGCGGAACCAAGCAGAAGGGCCAGCAGCGTCTCTGGGCCTGGAGCCCCCCTCCGCAGTCCTACCTGCCCCCACCCCTCAGCCCGTGCTCTAGTCAGGCCAGACCACCTTACCTTCCGGCACGTGGCCCTGAGGGTGCCTTCAGGGTGGGAGAACCCTAACAGGGCACAGCTGCCGCCTTCATCTGCCTGGATGGGGGGGTCCCAGCCAGAGTCTCCACCCCATCTGGGAGGTAACTCTCCCAGGGCAGTTCCTAACACCTCCTCCTGGCCTGGCCTCTAACCCCGCCCCCAGACCGGGACCACTTCCAGCTGGGCTCACTGTCCCACCTGCTCAATGCCAAGGCCACAGGCTACCAGGAGCTCCCAGACTGGCCAGAGGAAGCTCCAGACCCATCTGTGCGAAACGTGGAGGTCAGCGGGGGTGAAGGGTTGAGCTGTGTGTGTGTGGGGGGAGAGTGGGGGGGGCAGATAGCAGAGAGCCCGGGCAGTGCTGGCCCGGCCCTCCTGACACCCTCCCCACATGCAGGAAGAAGATCTCTCCCTTATCGAGACCCACGTGGGCCTGCTGGGCGAATACGCGGAGGTCCCCCTGCCCGTGTGCCGTGCTCTCTCCCCCCACCCCGTGCTCCCCCTCCCCTTCCCCTTGTGTGCTGCGCCCTGCTGCTTCTTTGGTTAGCAGTGCTTCCTGCGTCAGCAGCATCCCCTCCCCCGCATTATTCTCTCTTGGAGACTGGACCAAGTAGGGCAGGGTGCAGGGTAGAAGCCCCGTGCTTTCCTTCCTCCGCCTCAACCATGATTCAGTGCTCCTCTTGCCCCACCTGCATTTCCAGGTACCTGAATGGACCAAGTGCTCGAATCGAGAGAAAAGGAAGGAGAAGGAGAAACCCTTCTACTCGGACTCTGAGGGGGAGTCAGGCCCCACAGAGTCTGCAGACAGCGGTGAGGCGATCAGCAGAGCTGGGGACTCTGTGGCCCTGCCCACATGTTGTTTCACATGGTTTCACGTGTGCACGGGGTTGCTCACCTGCTTGTGTGGACCTGTTCGTGTGGGGGTGGGCCCGAGCGATTGCACGTCCCATACGAGTCCATCTGTGTCCTGGTTGGTCCGGGTGGCATCTGGGGCCTGGGGCAGCTCAGGGGGGTGCAGCTTCAGTGCTGAGTCAAGGCGGGATCCCCGGGCACCTGCTCTGGACCCAAGGAGGTCTGCACACAGGGAGGGGCCCTGAAACCGTTCCTCCGCAGACCCCGGGTCTGAGAGCGCCTCGGACAGTAAGAGCAGTGACCAGAGTGGCTCCGAGGAGTCCAGCAGTGAGTCTGAGAGTGAAGACCAGGAGGAGGAGAAAGGAGGGAGCAGTGAGAGGTAAGAGTGGAGCCAGCCAACCCCAGGGGGGGGCTCAGGGGTCTCCTCTGGAAAAGAAGGGGGAATGCTCAGCCTTAGCCCCTCTCCTAAGAGCCCCCGTGCTTCCTCCTGATCTGATGGGGCCTGCAGACCCCCAGGGCACTCCCATGACGGCTGCTTTGGCTGGCTGCAAGGGGCCTCTGCTGGGCCGGCCCCCTCATGGGGGCAGCGTGGAGAAGCAGTCTGGGGCCAGGGGCCCAGGCATAGGGGCCCACGTGTGGGCTCCTCTGGCTCGGACCCGCTCTCCTCCGGCTCGCTTTCCTGGGCTTCTGCTCTTCTGTGAGGCAAGGAGAGGTGTCCAGGCTGGGCCTGAGCCCCATTTGGCCCCTCTCCTCCAGTGAACAGAGTGAGGAGGAAGGTGGGAAGAGGAAGATGAAGAAGAGGAAGAAGGTGGCCGAGGGACAAGATTCATCCTCAGATGAGGGCAGTGGTTCCAGCAGTAGCTCATCGGAGTCGGAGAGGACATCAGAGACAGAGGGGGAGCAGATGGAACCTGCTTCTTGGAGGAAAAAAACAGTGAGAGCCTTGGGGCAGGAGGGGGGCGCTGGGCTCATAGGCCAGGCCCAGTCATCTCCCCACCATCTGGAATAGACCACTGTATCATCTACCCAACCCAAAACAGGCCAGGTGCCCTCCTCCCGCACCTGCATCCCATTTTCTCTTTCAGCCTCCCAGTGGCAAAAGTGCCCCGGTAGCCAAGGAGATCTCCCTGCTTGACCTAGAGGACTGTGAGTTTGGGGTAGAAGTCACAGGGGGCAGGAGACCTCGGGAGGGTGTAAGAAGGTCCATGGGCGCTCTTGGATTAGGTTCCCCAGGACTCCGGGTAGGAGGAGCAGACAGAACACACTTCTGGGTTGAGAGGGCAGCAAGACAATCTCCCCAGGTGTGGGGTTGGGATCAAGGAGCAAAACCCGCCCGGAGTCCCCAGGCGGCCTTGTGCTTCGCTGTCCATGGTGCTGAACTGTGTGCTTCCCTGAGCTCTGGGCTTCCTGCTCAACCCAAGCCAACTCCACGTTGCCCCTCCGTCATCGTAGCCTTCCTCATCTACTCCCGCAGTCACCCCGCCCAGTGCCCAGCCTGTGTCTCCCTCCACGATTGTGTCCACCAGTCTGGCTACTGACCTGGAGGGCCTGACGCTCACAGACTCCCCACTGGTGCCCTCGGTAAGTGGGATGCAGGACTTCCGGGGCAGGGACACGTCTCTGTAGAGCATCCTATGGTGTGGATTTGTGTGTGTGTGGGGGGGAGTGTGATGTAGGGGATAGCATTGAGTCCCCATTGCTCGATGACCCTAGGTGAGGACAAGGCGGGGACAGGCTCTCTCCTTGTTCATTTCCATACTGGCCCTCCTCCTCCTCCCCTCCAGCTGCTGAGTCCAGTGTCAGGTGTTGGGAGGCAGGAACTGTTGCACCGTGTAGCTGGCGAGGGGCTGGCTGTGGACTACACCTTCAGCCGCCAGCCTTTCTCGGGGGACCCCCACATGGTATCTGTGCACATCCACTTCTCCAACAGCTCTGATACCCCCATCAAGGGCCTGCACGTGGGCACCCCCAAACTGCCCGCCGGCATCAGCATCCAGGAATTCCCTGAAATCGGTATGGAGGGCCGTGGACATGGTGGAGAAGCAGGCTCCTGGGCACAGTCAGTCTTTCTGTGGCTGCTGATGCCCGCTCTGTGCTGGGCCAGGCTGTGCGGGTACAGAGAGGGCGTCTGATATGATCACGCCCTGGTAGACAAGATGGACTAGGAAACAAGCAAGTCCGTGTCAGGGCAGAAGGTGCTTGAGGCCTTGGTGATTTCAGGATGGACTTCAGTGGGGTGAGGGACCGCGGGAGGAGGGTGTTTAGATTTAAGGAGAAAACCAGGAACCATCTCCAAAGGCCCAGAAAGCCAGGAATGCATGGAGGGGTGGTCAGCTCTGGCAGTGGTGGGTTCCAGACCTATTGGGTGATGGTGTCCCCCCCCTCTCTCCCCCTCTCCCTGCCTCACACCCACAGAGTCGCTGGCACCTGGAGAATCTGTCACTGCTGTAATGGGCATTAATTTCTGTGACTCAACCCAGGCGGCCAACTTCCAGCTGTGGTGTGTATCCAGTTCCTGGTGGGGTGGGGGTGGGGGGCTGGGGAGAGGAGGGAGCAGAATGGCAGGGATACATCATGAGCTGCTGGGTCCGGAAAGCCATCCCAGGCCCTCAGATCTTTTCTCTTGCACTCTTGTTGCCTCCAGGCAAAGTGGGAGGTGAGGGGCAAGATGCTGGCCTCATTTCCTCTCCCTCTGTCTCCTCCCACCCTTTCTAGTACCCAAACCCGGCAGTTCTATGTCTCCATTCAGCCCCCCGTTGGGGAGCTGATGGCTCCCGTGTTCATGAGTGAGAATGAGTTCAAGAAGGAACAGGGTGAGTGCTTCCTGGGGTCGACAGGGAGGGGGCTCGGCACCATCCGCTGGGGCTCAGTCAGCTCACAGTGCCGTCATGCTGGAGGAGCCTCGCCATCTTGAGGCAGAGGGAGGCCTCGTAGCTTGTGCCTCCAGCAGAGGCTTCACAGAGGGTGGGACACTTCAGTGAGGCTTTGGAGGGAGTGGGACTCAGCCAGGCAGAAAATTCTAGGCCAGCATTCCAGCTTGGGGAAATAACATGTGCACGCGTCGGTGAAAGTTTCTAGCAAGAGAGGGGAGTTTGGTTTGGAGCTCGGGAGTCTGCAGCACAGAGGGGTAGTCAGAACAAAGCTGAAAATGAGATGTCTGGTCTAGTTTCTGGAAGCCTTGATTGCTGTGCTAAAGGATTTCAATCTCAGAATTTGAGAGCTGGAAGGGGTCACCAGAGTTATCCGGCCCACCAACACTGTGAGGGAGATTATCATTTTCCTAGCAGCGGAGCGGTCCGTGAAGGTGTCTGAGGAAGGGGCCGGGTTCAGACCTCGGCTTCGGCAAGGGCAATCCGGCAGCACCCGCAGCTAAGACCACAATGGGAGAGGCTGCAGCAGGCAAGGAGGCAGGACAGCTTAGGTGGCAGAAGCACGGGGCTTCGTGAGTCCTGGCTCGAAATTCTGACCCTGCCACTCACTTGGTGTGTGACCTTGGCCTAAATCCTGTGACTGTGGATAAGGCTATTGCAGTAGATCTGGCGAGAGATGGTGAGGACTGGGCTGAGCGCCTCAACAAAGGCATTGCAGGGCTGGGGCGGGTCGTGGTGTTGAGAAGGGGGCAGCCGGGGGCCGCTTGCTGCCCTGAGGAGGAGGAGAGAGAGGTGTTCGAGGATGGCAGGGTGGCGGGGAGAACGGCAGTTCTTCCAGTTCTACCCAGTTCTGTGAGTCGGCAGCCTTTTCCTGTAATGGGCCAGAAAACAGATGTTTTAGGCTTTGTGGGCCATGTTGCCTCTGCGACAATTGAATGCGTCACAGATAAACGTATAAATGAACGAGTGTGGTTATGTTCCAATAAAATTCTATTTATGGACACTGTAATTGGAATTTCATGTGATTTTCATATGTCATGAAACATTAATCTTTTGATTTTTTCCCCCCGACACTTAAAAAATATAAAATGTGCTGCGGGCCATACAGCCAGTAGGCTGGATTTGGCTTGCAGCCCATAATTTGCCAAACCCCTGATGCGGAAGGAGGAATGGGCTAAGCCGGGGAGCAGGGAAGATCATGGTTGGCTTCAGATCAGCTGATTGTGAGGTGCATGTGGGAAGTTCAGGAGGAGGCCTTCAGTAAGCAACTGCAGATGCGGGTCTGTGCCCCGGAAACACCTCTAGGCTGGAGTCATGAGCACGGACGTGAGAGCTGGAGCTGTGAATGAGTCAGATGCTCTTGGGAGAGAGACGGGTGGGAAGGTGAGGCCAGGGAGCGTCCTTGAGGAAAGCCTGCAGAGAAAGAGGGGAGGGATAAGAGAATGAACAGAGTGAGAGGCGGAGGGAGACCCCGGGGAGAAGAGAGGGCAGAAGACTGCCCTGGGGTGGGGTCACTAGGCCAGGGTGACCCAAGACCTTCTGCTCCAGCAGGTAGGAGGCGGCTGCCCACGTCCGAGAGCAGGTCATTGCAAAGGGGGCACAGAGGCCAACCGCAGTGGTTGGGAGGAGACCAGGGCTTGAGGCAGTGGAGCCCTCTGGGGCGGGAGACACGGCAATAGCGTGAGAGAGGGGACTTTTTAAGGACTTGGAGACTTGGCCATGGGGAGAGTAAAGGTACAGGGGCAAGGAAATGTCACCAGTCAGGAGGGAAGGGGATGGGGGCAGCAGGGGAGGGAGGCCTGTTCTCAAAAGGAGAAGAACGGGGGAAGCAGCAGGGGGAGGTTGGAGGGGCTGCAGGGAAGGGGGCAGGAGGGCGGACGGAGGATGTCTGGCTGGCCCTGAGTGTGAGAGTGGAGAGGAGAGCTCAGGCCTGCAGCATGAGGGGTCGTGGGGGTGCTGGGAATGTCCAGGGGGCTTCAGGAGCCCCGGCCAGCTCAGGCCGCAGGTGAAACGGGAGATCCACCTCTGAGAGCCTCCTGTGTCCGCCGCACTCCGGCCTGTCTGTGAGGACCGGTGCCCTGACCAGGAGTCCGAGAGCCGCCAGGGATGTGTTTGTGAGGACTCAGCTTCCAGGAGCTGGGAGGGATTTGAACTTGGGTTGGAGGGCCAGCCAGGAAAGACCAGAGTGTGTGGGGGCTGGGGTGGAGGACGCCGCTTTGAGCTGACTGGCCACCATGGGCCCTGGTCCCTCTCTCCCGAGGGGCGGTAGCCCAGAAGTCTGACAGTGGGGAAGGGCCCGATCCGCCTTCGGTCAACAGCGTGGGTAGAGCTCGGGGTGGGGTAGGGTGGGGTAGGGTGGGGAGGCTGGCTTCCTGAAGAAGGGTGTAGTCCAGGACAGAAGTAGCCCCTCCTTAAGCCCGAGAGATTCAGACCCGCTCTCAGCATGAGACCTGTCCAGCCTGAGGGGACCTTGGTGGAGGATGCTCCGTGGACAGACTCAGGTGCCAGCCTCTGGACCCAACATGGCCTCTGCCCTCATCGTGACCTCTGCCCCCAGGAAAGCTGACAGGCATGAGCGAGGTCACAGAGAAGCTCACGCTGCCAGACACCTGTCGGAGTGACCACATTGTGGTGCAGAAAGTGACTACCATTGCCAACCTGGGTCGTGTCCCTTGTGGGGCATCTGATGAGTACAGGTATCGGCCAGCAGCAGAGGGGAAGAGATGGGCCATGGGGAGGCCTGCTCTGCAGCAGGGTCCCGTGCCCCGAGGCTGAGCCCCTGCCTCTGCCCTCACCTCAGATTTGCGGGCAGGACGCTGACCAGCGGGAGCCTGGTCCTGCTGACTCTGGACGCCCGGCCCACGGGAGCTGCCCAGCTGACCATCAACAGCGAGAAGATGGTGATCGGCACCATGCTGGTGAAGGATGTGGTGCAGGCTCTGACCCAGTGACCCCCCGGGGCTGTGACCTCTTTGACCCCCGCTTGTCTCTCCTTCCTGGCATCTGGGCTGTTAGCCCGCCCCCGCCCCGCCCTTTTCTCTCTCTTTTCTCTTTCTCTCTCTCCTAGCGGATTCCTCATGCCAGATAGCATCCGGGGGCGGGGGGGGGGCGGCCTGTTGCCCTCTGGTCATTACCAGGCTCCCCCCACAACCCCCTCCCCATGGGTTCCACAGTGACCGGTGCAGAGGTTGCCGGCAGCTGTGCCCCTGTCTTCCCAGCCTTCTGCAGCTATTTGTGTAGCAAAATCCCAATAAAATGTCTTCTCCCTACATGCTGGCTCAGCTTTCCTTCCTTCTGGGGTTCTGACGGGGGCCGGAGGGAGCTGCTCAGAGTGACTGTGTGACCCTTGTGAATGATCATTGCTGCCTTTCTGGGGAAGGCTGTGACTCACTCTCGTAGGTGACTCTGGTTGGATGCCAAGGTGACCCTCCCCGAGTCTTCAGGCCTGTCTGTGGAAGAGCCATCTGGGCAGGGATGGGGAGGCCAACCCGAAGAGCTCCCTGGTCCTTGTCATGAGGCTCTGCAAAAGCAAGTCCTCTTCGGTCACTATCCGTCCCCCTGATTTCCCTCATGGGCCTTCAGGAAAGACGCTAATGTGGGGGACTCCCCAGCATAGGTGTGAGGTTCAGAATATGTCGTCAGTGGAGCCCCCGGCTGGCTGGGGAGATGACCCAACCAGCCATCGTGGAGGGGGGAGAACAGGAGAGGTAGAACAGTGTTCTCAGACAGCCCCGCCTCAGATCAGCTGGGGATTTTACTACCCTGCAAACTGCAGTCAGTGTCCGCAGTGGGGCCTGGGACCCTGCATTTCTCACAAAGTCCCAGTGGCGGATGCTGTTGCTCTGTGGACACCCTTGAGCAGTGGCGAAGGAGGGCCTCTGCAGCTGCGACAAGCCTTCTGGACGTGGCAGTGAGGGTTAGGGCCCTCCCTGATGCCTTTCCCCATGAGGAAAGAGGCTGAGTGAGCAGGGGTTCCATAAGGTGTAAAAAGTAACACGTTAGCATGTGTTCCACCAAAAAAAAAAAAAAAAAAGCGAGAGAGAGTCTATGATCAACAAGTTTAGGAATAAAGGATTTAAATGAAACAGGTTTATTTCCCACAGGCCTTCTCAGAGCCTTTACTATGCCAATTTGCATTGTGACCTATCCCTGCCCCTAAGGGGCTGGAACAGTATTACCCAAACCTGGTTTTGACTTTGGACCACTCTCCCCCCCCCCGGCCAGAACATGTTGATTGCCTGGGTTACAAGGAACACACGCAAATGATGGTTTGGAGAGGTGATGCCTCAGCCTCCTATCCTCCGTGACTGAGACTCTAGACCCTTGGCCATAGCTCTCCACAGCCCTGCTACTGAGGCATCCCTGAGCAGGTCTCCGCAGGGGAGAGACAGTGCAGCAGGTGTGCCCTCCTCCCAGGGGGGGAGGACAAAGGCAGTGTCAGGGGACATCCCTACCTTCGTCTCTGGGGACGGGCTGGGCTCCGTGGCACCAGAGAGCAGCTGGAGGTGCTGTTTCTTGGGGAGCCCTGGAGCCCCGTGGTCTCCCTGGGATCACTGTTTTTGTCACTGCAGGTTGGGCGATGGGACTGCTCGGCCAGTCAAGGGCAGACGGAGTGGTCAACTTGCTCCCACTCCCGCCTCTGAATCAGCAGTGCCCGCGGCGTAAGAAGGTGAGGGCAGTTTTCCAAGGCATTGAACACGGACCATCGGAGAATTCTTGGCCAACCCGTACTTTGCAACAAAGGCCCCAGAACGGACTCTGTTGGAACCACAAGTGTGTAAGGCATCTCCCCTAACCTCCCTCAAGTTGCTCACAGCCCAGATTCCCACAGCCCCTCATAAAGGGCACTGGGATCTACAACCCTGGGGGCGAGAATCCCAGGGGCTGGAACCTCGGTCCCGGCCCTGTGCTGCTTTCCCTGGAGCGTGTCCCAGGCTGTGGGCTTCGCAGTCACAAACCTCCCTGCCCCCCACTCGTGCTCTCTCTCTCTCTCAGATAAATAAATAAATAAATAAAATCTTTAAAAAAAATAAGACTTTAAAAAATACTATTTAAAAAAGTATAATATTCGTATAGAAAATTGTACAAATCACAAGTATGCAACTTAATGAGTTTTCATAGCATGAACCACCCACGTAAACAAGAAACTGAGTGTGACGACACACCGCCCTCTTGCTTCCTTCCAGTTTGAGGCAGTGTTTTATTTCGCTCAGAGATCATGGAGCTCTGAAACCATCTGACACCCAACTCCAACTGGTAGTGGGATCTGTGTCTGCTGATGGGGACACGGTGGGATGTGCTGCTGTCTGGGGCCACTAGGGCACCAGCAACCCCTGCAGCAGAGGCGGGGTGCGTGGAAATAAGCAGGGTTGTCTCCTTGTTTTAACTGAGGGAGAGTGTGAGGGAGCAGCTCTGGGGAAGAAGGAACTCTTGAGGGCCTGGGCAAGGTGACCCTGATCTAGGCTTTTGTGGGCCAGAACCCCAGTATCTGCACCTGCGGAGGGAAGGCAGGGAGAGGTGGGGTTGGGAGAGGGGGGTCTCCCTAGGACGAGGCAAGACTGAGACCCAGGATCCTGACAAGAGTAGCTGCATCCTCTCAAGTAAATTCCGAAACATGTCGGTTTCCTTCACTGGAAACAAAAGGCCATGGCCTCCTGAGTTCTCCTCGTGCTGAAGCTCCAGGCATCTCTAACCCATTTACCAGCATCTCAGGACAATCGGCCCTCAGCTTCGATTGTGATCAGTGTGGCAGCTGACCTCCAGGACGCACACAGGGATCCCTGCTTCTTCCCATTTGCGCCATTGGGTGGCCCCCTCCTACGGTTCATCAGGCTTGATGGGCGTGAACAATGGGATACTGCAGAAGTGACAGGATGTGCTTTCTGAGATGTTATAAAAGTCACTGTACCTCCACCCCAGTCTCTTTCTTTCTCCATCTTTTTGCTCTGGAGAGGGCCGGGTGCCACGTCTTGAGCTAAAGCCAGCAGCCCTATGGAGAGGTCCATGGGACAAAGAACTGAGGATTTGCCAGGAGCCACTTGAGTGAGCTAAGAAGCAGATCTGCAGCTCCAGGCAAAGCTTCCAATGACTGCAGTTCTGGTCCACAGCCCATCTGCAACCTCAGGAGGGATCCCAAGCCAGAGCCACCCAGCAAAGTCATTCTTGGATTCCTGACTCGCAGAGATTGTGCGAGACGATATGCGGTGTTGTTTCGAGCTGTTTAGTTTGCGGTTAGCGTTACAGCAACAAATTAATACAATCCAGCCCTGGACCCAACTCCTAGGGCGGTGCGGGAAAGTCCTCAGACGGGGCCTGGGCGCCGGGCTCTGGCCTTGCAAGCACTTGGCTCGCACATTCAGTGGCAAACGGTGTGCGGGAGCGGGCTCGCGCTGGCTCAGAGCACCGACCGCCGATCGCCCACGGCCGTGCTTCCAGGAATTCTGTGGGCCAGGTAGAGTCACACTGGTAGTTGGCAATCAGCTGTGGTGGGAGGGTTTACGCCACAGAAATCGGTGAATACTGCAGATCACTCCCCTTCCCACAGCTCATTGTCAGACATCTGCCGGCACACCACTGCCTCTAGTGATCTCCGTCCCTTATTTCTTTAAAAAACTGTGATAAAGAATATCACATAACCACGACTAGTGTGCTGATTCCCAGGCTTAAGGACTAAAACACTTAATCGATTCAGGCAATACCTTTTGTAGTCATTTCACAAGCTCTTCCCGCCTCACCTGAAGTAAATCACTATTCGGAATTTTCCATTGATCAATGCCATGCATCTTTTTTTTTTGTACTTTTACCAAACATGGATATGTCCCTAAACAGTGTATAATTTG